>NC_134354.1:763803830-763855854 GCF_048569485.1 Anomaloglossus baeobatrachus
AACACCGAAAATATCCTTTATTTGAAATAAAAGACAAAAAAAAACCTCTTTCACCCACTTAACTCCAAAACACCTCTGCAGGTCCGACGTAATCCACACGAGGTCCCACGACGCTTCCACCATTGCCACATCTGAAGCTTACAGCGAGCGCCATAGACCATGATGGCCCGCTATGAGATCCACGCAGTGACTGAAGTAAGTCGCATAATCAGTGATGACGTCACTCGGGTTACCCGCTGCCACAGCTGGAGTCCTCCACCTGTGACAGCAAAATCACCTAAGTGACGTCCCACTGACCGAGCAACTCACTTCAGTTGCTGCTTGGAGCAACATGACTGCCCCCTGTGAGCTTCAGATATAGCATTCTTGCCCGCAAGTACGTTTTTGTTTTTTTATTTAGGGACAAAAAAACGTGCATCTTCGTGGTCACCACAAATATGCAAGGTATGCACATAGCCTTACACGGTTTCATGTTCTGGAATGCATAGAGCGGCGCAGCCTCCTGGTCTCCTCTCTGCAGTGTCACAACAGATCAGGGGGATCATATTCTCCAGATCAGACACAACATCTGCTACAACATATGGTGTAACGGTGCCAGAGCCTAATATAATGTTGCCTGCTTTGCTGTACGCCGCATGTGCCTATGGTGCCATGCATAAGGGAGCCAGCCACACACTGTGGTACTGGAGGACGCGCCCTAATCTTTTATGTTTGCTCACAATAATTATATTACAACTCAGAATATTTACAGCTCAGACTGTGGGAATGTGACATTAGTATAGTTCTTTATCCAAAAACCTAGGCTGTTTCCTACAATAAAACGAAAATTCTTCGTAGACTAAACCCAGAGTTTGGATGACTTTTCAACACTAAGAATGATTTTGTAACTCCTTCAGGTGATCTTATAGAGAATGTTTTCATCCGTGACGGCATTCGGGAATCAGCAGTATTACGACCTGAAGAAGGAATGCCAGAGGAAGAAGGAGCTTTTTGAAGACCCCGTATTTCCTGCCAACAATGATTCCCTGTTCTACAAGACTCAGAGGGTGCAAGGAGTGCAATGGAAGCGGCCAAAAGTAAGAAAAGAAACCGAGCTGTATGTCCACTTTTTGAATGCCATTGTACTACATAAAGTGGATTACTGATCCTGAGTTACATCTTGTATTATACTCCAGAGCTGCACTCACTATTCTGCTGGTGCAGTCACTGTGTGCATACATTACTTATCCTGTACTGATCCTGGAGTTACCTCCTGTATTATACTCCAGAGCTGCACTCACTATTCTGCTGGTGCAGTCACTGTGTACATACATTACATTACTTATCCTGTACTGATCCTGAGTTACCTCCTGTATTATACTCCAGAGCTGCACTCACTATTCTGCTGGTGCAGTCACTGTGTACATACATTACATTACTGATCCTGTACTGATCCTGAGTTACCTCCTGTATTATACTCCAGAGCTGCACTCACTATTCTGCTGGGGCAGTCACTGTGTACATACATTACATTACTGATCCTGTACTGATCCTGAGTTACATCCTGTATTATACTCCAGAGCTGCACTCACTATTCTGCTGGTGCAGTCACTGTGTACATACATTACATTACTGATCCTGAGTTACATCCCTCGTAGGGTATTATAATCCAGAGCTGCACTCACTATTCTGCTGGTGCAGTCACTGTGTACATACATTACATTACTGATCCTGAGTTACATCCTGTATTATACTCCAGAGCTGCAATCACTATTCTGCTGGTGCAGTCACTGTGTACATACATTACATTACTGATCCTGTACTGATCCTGAGTTACATCCTGTATTATACTCCAGAGCTGCACTCACTATTCTGCTGGTGCAGTCACTGTGTACATACATTACATTAGTGATCCGTGAGTTACATCCTGTATTATACTCCAGAGCTGCACTCGCTATTCTGCTGGTGCAGTCCACTGTGTACATACATTACATTACTGATCCTGTACTGATCCTGAGTTACATCCTGTATTATACTCCAGAGCTGCACTCGCTATTCTGCTGGTGCAGTCACTGTGTACATACATTACATTACTGATCCTGTACTGATCCTGAGTTACATCCTGTATTATACTCCAGAGCTGCACTCACTATTCTGCTGGTGCAGTCACTGTGTACATACATTACATTAGTGATCCTGAGTTACATCCTGTATTATACTCCAGAGCTGCACTCGCTATTCTGCTGGTGCAGTCACTGTGTACATACATTACATTACTGATCCTGTACTGATCCTGAGTTACATCCTGTATTATACTCCAGAGCTGCACTCGCTATTCTGCTGGTGCAGTCACTGTGTACATACATTACATTACTGATCCTGTACTGATCCTGAGTTAAATCCTGTATTATACTTCAGAGCTGCACTCACTATTCTGCTGGTGGAGTCACTGTGTACATACATTACATTACTGATCCTGTACTGATCCTGAGTTACATCCTGTATTATACTCCAGAGCTGCACTCACTATTCTGCTGGTGCAGTCACTGTGTACATCCATTACATTACTGATCCTGAGTTACCGTATTTTTCCCCTTTTATAAGACACACCCCAAACGTAGACATAAAAAAAAGGTAAAAAAAAGAAAAATGGGGTCCATCTTATAATCCGGTGTTCTTTTACCGGAGGGGGGGCAGCAGTAGTGGTGAAGCGGGGTCACAGGAGGCAGAGGTTGTGCTGGCAGGCACGGCGGGTCAGTGGCAGCAGGGTCCGTGGTGGCAGGTGGCATCCGGGGTGGCAGGAGCCGGGGGGACATGTGGTGGCAGGAGCCGCGGGGCCCGTGGTGGTGGCGGCAGCAGCAGCGTCGGAGGGTGAGTCATGCAGCAGGCCGGTGCAGTGAGTGTCCCAGTGTCCGTGGTCCCGGCTCAAATAATGGCGCCTGCGCAGATGGCGTTCTCATCAAAGGGCTCCATCTGCGCACACGCTGACTCCCGGGGGAGCGCGTGCGCAGATGGAGCTCTCATTCATGAGCTCCATCTGCGCATGCGCCCGCTGCCATCATTTGAAACTGGGACCGCAGACAAACTGGGTAACTTGCTGCACAGCCACCCACCCCGCACGCACAGAGTGGCAGCCAGCAGGCTGCCTGCCCACCCTGCGTGCAAGCGGCTGTGTACCTGTGCTTGCGTGCGGGCGGCAGCCATCTGCCGCCCGCACACGGCACCCGGCCGCCGCCCGCACACGGCACCCCGGCCGCCGCCCGCACACGGCACCCGGCCGCCGCCCGCACACGGCACCCGGCCGCCGCCCGCACACGGCACCCGGCCGCCGCCCGCACACGGCACCCGGCCGCCGCCCGCACACGGCACCCGGCCGCCGCCCGCACACGGCACCCGGCCGCCGGCCGCACACGGCACCCGGCCGGCCGCCCGCACACGGCACACGGCACCCGGCCGCCGCCCGCACACGGCACCCGGCCGCCGCCCCGCACACGGCACCCGGCCGCCGGCCCCACACGGCACACGGCCGCCGCCCGCACACGGCCGCCGCCCGCACACTGCACACGGCCGCCGCCCGCACACGGCACACGGCCGCCGCCCGCACACGGCACACGGCACCCGGCCGCACACGGCACACGGCACCCGGCCGCCGCCGGCACACGGCACCCGGCCGCCGCCCGCACACGGCACACGGCACCCGGCCGCCGCCCGCACACGGCACACGGCACCCGCCCCGCACACGGCACCCGGCCGCCGGCCCCACACAGCCGCCGGCCGCACACAGCCACGGGTCCCCGGCTGCCACCCGCACGCAGCCACGGGTCCCCGGCTGCCACCGCACGCAGCCACGGGTCCCCGGCTGCCACCGCACGCAGCCACGGGTCCCCGGCTGCCACCGCACGCAGCCACGGGTCCCCGGCTGCCACCGCACGCAGCCACGGGTCCCCGGCTGCCACCGCACGCAGCCACGGGTCCCCGGCTGCCACCGCACGCAGCCACGGGTCCCCGGCTGCCACCGCACGCAGCCACGGGTCCCCGGCTGCCACCGCACGCAGCCACGGGTCCCCGGCTGCCACCGCACGCAGCCACGGGTCCCCGGCTGCCACCGCACGCAGCCACGGGTCCCCGGCTGCCACCGCACGCAGCCACGGGTCCCCGGCTGCCACCGTACGCAGCCACGGGTCCCCGGCTGCCACCGCACGCAGCCACGGGTCCCCGGCTGCCACCGCACGCAGCCACGGGTCCCCGGCTGCCACCGCACGCAGCCACGGGTCCCCGGCTGCCACCGCACGCAGCCACGGGTCCCCGGCTGCCACCGCACGCAGCCACGGGTCCCCGGCTGCCACCGCACGCAGCCACGGGTCCCCGGCTGCCACCGCACGCAGCCACGGGTCCCCGGCTGCCACCGCACGCAGCCACGGGTCCCCGGCTGCCACCGCACGCAGCCACGGGTCCCCCGGCTGCCACCGCACGCAGCCACGGGTCCCCGGCTGCCACCGCACGCAGCCACGGGTCCCCGGCTGCCACCGCACGCAGCCACGGGTCCCCGGCTGCCACCGCACGCAGCCACGGGTCCCCGGCTGCCACCGCACGCAGCCACGGGTCCCCGGCTGCCACCGCACGCAAGCACAGGTACCCGGCTGCCACCGCACGCAAGCACAGGTACCCGGCTGCTTGCACACAGGCACCCGGCTGCCCGATCACCGCACAGACAGGACCCCCAGGTACCGCTATATTTGCTTTATAAGACGCACCCCCCATTTTCCTCTCAAATTTTTGGGAGGAAAAGTGCGTCTTATAAAGCGAAAAATACGGTACATCCTGTATTATACTCCAGAGCTGCACTCACTATTCTGCTGGTGCAGTCACTGTGTACATACATTACATTACTGATCCTGTACTGATCCTGAGTTACCTCCTGTATTATCCTCCAGAGCTGCACTCACTATTCTGCTGGTGCAGTCACTGTGTACATACATTACATTACTGATCCTGTACTGATCCTGAGTTACATCCTGTATTATACTCCAGAGCTGCACTCACTATTCTGCTGGTGCAGTCACTGTGTACATACATTACAGCAGGCCCTGAACAGATCTCCTTAAATCTGTCGAGAGAGGATTGTTGAAGCACCGTCTGACGGTAGTGTATCTTGTTATTCCGAAAAAGTGGCATACCAAGATAGATAGTTCCTTCTGTGCCGAAGTGGATTGATGAGATGGATTTCTTGTGCAGGATGGAAAGAATCTCGGCACATAACAAGCTTCCACGTGGATGGGAATTTTTACAGTTCGGGTCCACCCATCATTACTTGTAATTATTGATGATTAAAACACCAAAATGGAATCCTGATGGCACAAACCATCCATAGTCTCTACCATGTTATGAGATCTTATGTACTTTTCTGTGTAGTTTTATTTTTCCTTCTTGTTTTTGTTTTTCCATTTTTGTGGTTTTAGATGTGTTCTAAATGAGAGCCCTGAGATTTGTAATTGTTCACATTCATAAATCAATGTCCATAACTGCTAATGCATTAACAGAGTCTCGCTTCCAGCTACAAGCACGAAAGCTTACAAAAGAATAAGAAACATGTCACTGAGCACAGGTCGTCCAGACATAATAGGGTTTTTTTGAGTAAAGTGTCAGTGGGGAGAAAGTGAAAAGTCACAATTGATTGTGCAAATATAGTGTACCCCAGGGGTGTCAAAGCACATACCTGGGGCGCACATAGAAAAAAAATGGAATACGACAGGGCACGTTCTTTGGTAATCAAGATGGTGATTTCAGTACAGTTTCCCCCCCCCACTTTTTTCTTTTATCTTTTTTTTAATAGAGATGTATCTTTTGTTTTTACATAAATTTTTAGTGGATAAATATTTTCATTTTATAAAGTGTTTTTGGTTTGTTTGTTTTTTTTTTTTTGTTGTCCCTCATTCAGCCCCGTACAATATTATTGTTTAAATTGGTCCCACGTAATAATTCTGGCCTCAATCATGCAATACCCTTCATCATATAATTATGTCCATCATCCTGGTCCCCATTTTGTATGTCCCTCCTCTTGTAATAATGGCCCCCAACGTTTAGTAATGTCCCCATCTTATAGTACTATCCCCCATCCTGGTCCTAATATAGTAGTAACGTTCCCCTTCCTGATCCTCCTTTTCCAGTAATGTCCCCCGCCCTGATCCTCCTCTTGCAGTAAGGTCCCCCGTCCTGATCCTCCTCTCGTAGTAAGGTCCCCCGCCCTGATCCTCCTCTTGCAGTAAGGTCCCCCGCCCTGATCCTCCTCTTGCAGTAAGGTCCCCCGCCCTGATCCTCCTCTTGCAGTAAGGTCCCCCGCCCTGATCCTCCTCTTGCAGTAAGGTCCCCCGCCCTGATCCTCCTCTTGCAGTAAGGTCCCCCGCCCTGATCCTCCTCTTGCAGTAACGTCCCCCATCCTGATCCTCCTCTTGCAGTAACGTCCCCCGTCCTGATCCTCCTCTTGCAGTAACGTCCCCCGTCCTGATCCTCCTCTTGCAGTAAGGTCCCCCGCCCTGATCCTCCTTTTGCAGTAACGTCCCCTGCCCTGATCCTCCTCTTGCAGTAAGGTCCTGTTCCTCCTCTTGCAGTAACGTCCCCCGTCCTGATCCACCTCTTGCAGTAAGGTCCTGATCCTCATCTTGCAGTAAGGTCCTGATCCTCATCTCGCAGTAAGGTCCTGATCCTCCTCTCGCAGTAAGGTCCTGATCCTCCTCTTGCAGTAACGTCCCCCGTCCTGATCCTCCTCTTGCAGTAACGTCCCCCGTCCTGATCCTCCTTTTGCAGTAACGTCCCCCGCCCTGATTCTCCTCTTGCAGTAACGTCCCCCGCCCTGATCCTCCTCTTGCAGTAACGTCCCCCGTCCTGATCCTCCTCTTGCAGTAACGTCCCCCGTCCTGATCCTCCTCTTGCAGTAACGTCCCCCGTCCTGATCCTCCTCTTGCAGTAACGTCCCCCGTCCTGATCCTCCTCTTGCAGTAACGTCCCCCGTCCTGATCCTCCTCTTGCAGTAACGTCCCCCGTCCTGATCCTCCTCTTGCAGTAACGTCCCCCGTCCTGATCCTCCTCTTGCAGTAACGTCCCCCGCCCTGATCCTCCTCTTGCAGTAACGTCCCCCGTCCTGATCCTCCTCTTGCAGTAACGTCCCCCGCCCTGATCCTCCTCTTGCAGTAACGTCCCCCGCCCTGATCCTCCTTTTCCAGTAATGTCCCCCGCACTGATCCTCCTCTTGTAGTAAGGTCCCCCGCCCTGATCCTCATCTTGTAGTAAGGTCCCCCGCCCTGATCCTCATCTTGCAGTAAGGTCCCCCGCCCTGATCCTCCTCTTGCAGTAAGGTCCCCCGCCCTGATCCTCCTCTTGCAGTAAGGTCCCCCGCCCTGATCCTCCTTTTGCAGTCAGGTCCCCCGCCCTGATCCTCCTCTTGCAGTAAGGTCCTGATCCTCATCTTGCAGTAACGTCCCCCGCCCTGATCCTCCTCTTGCGGTAACGTCCCCCTTCCTGATCCTCCTTTTGCAGTAATGTCCCCCGCCCTGATCCTCATCTTGTAGTAAGGTCCTGATCCTCATCTTGTAGTAAGGTCCTGATCCTCATCTTGTAGTAAGGTCCTGATCCTCATCTTGTAGTAAGGTCCTGATCCTCATCTTGCAATAAGGCCCTGATCCTCATCTTGCAATAAGGCCCTGATCCTCATCTTGCAATAAGGCCCTGATCCTCATCTTGCAATAAGGCCCTGATCCTCATCTTGCAATAAGGCCCTGATCCTCATCTTGTAGTAAGGTCCTGATCCTCATCTTGTAGTAAGGTCCTGATCCTCCTCTTGCAGTAAGGTCCTGATCCTCATCTTGTAGTAAGGTCCTGATCCTCATCTTGTAGTAAGGTCCTGATCCTCCTCTTGCAGTAAGGTCCTGATCCTCATCTTGTAGTAAGGTCCTGATCCTCATCTTGCAATAAGGTCCTGATCCTCATCTTGCAATAAGGCCCTGATCCTCATCTTGCAATAAGGCCCTGATCCTCATCTTGCAATAAGGCCCTGATCCTCATCTTGCAATAAGGCCCTGATCCTCATCTTGTAGTAAGGTCCTGATCCTCCTCTTGCAGTAAGGTCCTGATCCTCCTCTTGCAGTAAGGTCCCCCGCCCTGATCCTCCTCTTGCAGTAAGGTCCCCCCAAAGGAAAGGTGGCATTTTAAACCTGTACCCATTACTTAGAACATTATTGTATACATGCCAATAATATTGACAATAATTTTATCTTAAATCCTTGTCACTTGTATGCAATTCTGCATATTACACCGATTCCCAACATTTATAAATGTGACGGAATGTTCAATATTTTTTACATCCATTAATCTCCGCTGTTGCCTCTGTGGATTCACTGTCTTTACTTAAACACATAAATCGCCTCTTGTATACACACATTAATTATACAGGAATTGGAGAAATGTCGCTGTTTACGTTTTTGCTCATGACGACGTTCAGAAATGGGTTTACTTCAGGGAACATGTATCATCGCTTGTTTAATGACCATAGAGAGCAGAATGCGCAAAAGATGTTTTCTGGGACACCGTCCATTTTGGATCCCATCGGTAGTCTATGGACGGTGAGGCGGCTGCCCGGGTCATTTGGTTGGCTGTCAGAACATTACTAAAGCACAATACTGCGTGTTATAGCTGCTTTTATCTCTGGATATCTGATGCAAAGTCACATCTAAAAATGTCCAGGTTTTGTTTTTTTCTTATAAATGTCTATTCCACTACTGGCTATATTTAAAGGGGGATTCCATAGAATGTAAGTTTGGCCATTAGTGTCCAATTGTGGGAGTTCAATTTCTGATAATCCAGTCCATCAGCTGAAAAAGAAGTCACTGTCCCTTCAGGCTGTGTGCACACTCTGCATTTTTTGGTGCAGTTTTGTCACAAATCTGCATGCCTATCGTTATACCAGCAAAGTCAATGAGAATTCTGACGTTGCTTATTTTTTCCTTGCAGATTTAGTGCAGAAAATAATCTGCAGCATGTCAATTATTGGTGCGGTTTTTTTGCCTGCATTTTTTCAGCCCTTCCATCCATTAACTTAATTCTAAAAAATGCAATGTCAAAAACAATTGCACTAAAAAATGCGGTTTTGGTTCGTTTTTCTACCCGAAGGTGCAGATTCGATGCAGAAAATTTCTGTACCGAATACTCGGCGTGTGCACATACTACTTATTTGCCATAGCGCCATAAATGTTATAGTGGTGTCACCTAGTATTGCAGCTTACAGCATTTTAGTTAATGATCCTGTCAGGTGCAATATGCATCCAGAGCCACCAGCAGTCCTGGGTGCATAGTGCTAATTCCTGCCTAACCGTCCCTGTATCTAATAGGATAAAGGGATCTATAGAAAAAGTATTTCTACAGATACTTTATGATATGCTAATGAGCATAGGGACTAGTCGCAAGGGTGTTAGTTCCTGCGCTCATTCCGCCCTTGTAGCATGGTAGCGCGCCCACAGGGACATGGTATACAATGCCCACTGCCGGCAATGACTCGCATATTTGTGTCTATTGCACCACCTCAGAAGTCAGGGCATAGGGTCAGTGCACATGATCAGAAGTCCTCGTCACTTCTGGTCATGCACACTACACCAATTTGAAACAGCGACGCATACACCGACTTCATGGTGCACATGATCGTAAGTCCAGGGATCATGCGCATTGAGCCGAAATCCAGTGTCGGGCAGTCTTCTCTCCGCGCAAGGGAGGACGGCGCTACTGCGCATGCGCCATTTCACTGTTCACCCAGAATGCTGAATCCAGTGGTGTGGCATTTCGTGGCGATCTACATTGGGGCAGGTGCTCTAAATCCAAAAATTCTGAGGGGCGCAGAATTTCACAATAAAACGTAACGTCATTAGCAACAAAGATGAAGTGGTGCACTGCACTGGGCTTCTGGTCGGTGCCTCAATCTATGGGTGAGCGCCATGTTGGTGCCAATATAGTTGAGTCCTGTGGTTGAGCAAGAAGCCACCGTTTTTAGGTCCACGTCCTATAAGACCTTCCTGTGCCAGCCCAATCTGTGTGCAAGGGAGAAGAGTATTCCGGTGCTTGCATGAAAGTGTGTATAAATTAACTTTCTTCATCGTTCCTTATGGGAGACCCAGACCATGGGTGTATAGCTTCTGCCTCCGGAGGACACACAAAATACTACACTAAAAAGTGTAGCTCCTCCCTCCGAGCATATATACTCCTTGGATAACCAAATATAGCCAGTTCAATGCTTTGTGTTCAGGAGGTCACACATCCACACATGCATTCTCATCTGATTTTTCATTTTTGGAAGCGTTTGAAGAAAAGCGGGTCCAAGCTGGACTCCCGGCATGTCCCTTCTCACCCCACTGTGTCGGCGGTGTTGTTAAGGTTGATTTCAAGGCTGGAGCCTTACATGCCGCGCTCCTTCACCATCCCTCGGGCTCTGGCTTGAAGTGGGAGCCATCACGGTTCTCACTGCTTTGCAGGAGACCGGTCTCCATCCGCAGCCCTTTCAGGACCCTGCCGGACGGAGCGCTCATCCCTCAGGGACCTGGCCCTGCGTCTCATAAGCTAAGTATTGAGACGTTATTGAGGGGTCCCTGGTACTTTTATTGTGGGGAGAGTGTGTTATTTACTTTGCTGTATTTTCCGGCCGGTTCTCTGTTTTTTTTTTTTTTTTTTCCTGAGAACCGCGCCGAGGGTGCCTGCTTGTCGGCCGCATGGAAAAATTTAGGCCCCGGCTTCGGCTGCGGCCTACTTTCGTTTTCACTGCCCCTGCATGTCAGTCATGCAGGGGGACAGTGCGGCGCCGCCCACCGGCCGTTCAGCACAGGGGAGGACACTCCTCTCTGAGGAGATGTTTCCCTCCCCTGTATTTCTCCTTGGCCCTCCGGTTCCCGCTCTTGGACTAAACCCCGCCCCCCCCCTCTCTCCGGCGCCATTTTATCAGCGTTCTCACACTGATCGGCGCTGGCTGCTGCATCTCTGCAATCTGTCTGGGGGTCCAAGCTGTGGAATCCGGAGGGCACACAAAACGGTCTGGTAAGCCACAACCTCTGGTTGTGGACTTTCTTATACACTCTCTGGGGGTCATTCTGAAGGAGTGTGTTCTTAACTGCAGAGCCTCCACCTCAGCAGCATGTCTCTCACTAGGAGCAAGGCTGTACGCAATATGCACTGCATGTAAGCTCATACTGCCTGAACCGAGCACATATCCACATTGTGATGCCTGCTCTAACATGGTGGTGCCTCAGCCTGGAGTCTCCCCAGGGGTCCCTCCGGCTGCTCCAGCCCCGGTGGCTGAACCCCCGGCTTGGGTAGCATCGTTTTCTAAAGCTATCTCCCAGTCCTTTGCCGACTCCATGGGACAGCTGTCCCGGACTCTGCTGACCATGCATCAGCCCCCTTCTCAGGGCGCCTCTGCTGCTCCGACTCGCTCTGCAGAGCTCACAGAGGATTTTTCATCTGTTCCCAGACCCCGTCCTCCTAAACGGAGACGCAGGGACTCTTCTCCTTCCTCGTCCCACGGCTCTGATTCACGAGCTGAATCGCAGGGCGAGGAGGATGCCTTTACTGTGGGCTCAGACGCTACCTCTATGTACCCCATTGATCTAACCGAAGGTGATGCAGATGTTAGTGATTTGATTGCGTCCATTAATTCCCGTACTGGACCTCAATCCCCCAGTGTCAGAGGAACAAGCCTCTCTGGTAGAAAAACACCAGTTTACCTCGCCTAAGAGAGCAAGGAGTATGTTTTTTAACCACTCCAGTTTTCAGGCCACTGTGACCAAACTCAGGGCCTGTCCTGACAAACGCTTTCCAAAGCGCAGTTCTGATGACCGTTCTCCCTTTCCACCAGAGGTGGTCAAGGAGTGGGCTCATTCACCAAAGGTAGATCCTCCGGTGTCTAGAATCTCAGCCCGGACAGTTGTATCTGTGGCGGATGGCACCTCACTTAAGGATTCCACTGACCGCCAGGTTGACCTTCTGGCCAAATCTGTTTATGAAGCGGCAGGGGCCTCGTTCTCCCCATCTTTTGCAGCAGTGTGGGCTCTTAAGGCCATCTCTGCTTCTCTGGCGGAGATGCATTCCCTCACCAGGGACTCTATGCCCGAAATGGTTGCCTTAACTTCACAGGCTTCGGCTTTTTCATCCTATGCCATGTCTGCCATTCTGGAGGCTTCTCACCGCACGGCGGTGGCTTCCGCTAATTCCCTCGCGATCCGCAGGATCTTGTGGCTTCGAGAGTGGAAAGCAGACACTTCTTGGAAGAAGCATCTTGCTGGGCTCCCTTTTGCTGGGTCCCGGCTGTTCGGTGAACAACTGGATGAAATTATTAAGGAGGCTACTGGCGGGAAGAGTACTTCCTTGCCACAAACTAAAACCAGGAAACCTGTCCAGAGCAGGAACCAGTAGAGGTTTCGTTCCTTTCGTTCCTCTAACTGGTCATCCTCTAAGCCCTCAGCCTCGTCCACTAACTCAGCCAAGGATCGAAAACCCAGCTGGCGCACGAAGCCGCGTCCACAGAAGAACAGAGGAGCCGCTGCCACTAAGGCAGCCTCCTCTTGACTATCTGGCCGCGCCAGCAACGTCCTTGGTCGGTGGCAGGCTCTCCCACTTTGGCGACGTGTGGTTTCAACACGTCTCCGATCAGTGGGTGCGGGATATCATCTCCCACGGCTACAGGATAGAATTCTCTTCCTGCCCGCCAAACAGAATTTTTCTGTCCACTCCCCCCTGCTCCAAGGCCGCCGCCTTCTCTCAGGCCGTGGCATCCTTGCAGGCCAACGGAGTAATTGTACCGGTTCCCGCCCGGGAACGGTTCAGAGGTTTCTACTCAAATTTCTTCCTAGTCCCCAAGAAGGACGGTTCCTTCCGGCCCATCCTGGATCTCAAGCTTCTCAACAAGCATGTTCAGGTGCGGCACTTTCGCATGGAATCTCTGCGATCAGTCATTGCCTCAATGACCCAAGGAGATTTTCTTGCATCCATCGACATCAGAGATGCCTATCTGCATGTGCCAATTGCAGTTTCACACCAGCGTTGGCTACGTTTTGCAATCGGAGAGGAACATTTCCAATTCGTGGCTCTCCCCTTCGGGTTAGCCACGGCCCCTCGAGTATTCACCAAGGTCATGGCAGCAGTGGTTGCGGTTCTGCACCTCCAGGGGTTGGCAGTGATTCCTTACCTGGATGACCTTCTAGTCAAGGCTTCATCCAGTGCAGACTGTCAGCGGAGTGTCTCGCTCACTCTCGCCACGCTTGTTCAATTCGGGTGGCTTGTCAATCTGCCCAAGTCCACTCTGACCCCGACCCAGAAACTTACGTACCTAGGGATGCAATTCGAGACTCTGCCGGCACTTGTGAAGCTGCCCTTAGTCAAACAGCAGTCCCTTCATCTGGCGGTGCGCTCTCTGTTGAGGCCCCGCCGTCATTCCATCAGGCACCTCATGCAGGTGCTGGGTCAGATGGTGGCATCAATGGAAGCGGTTCCCTTTGCCCAGTTCCATCTGCGTCCTCTGCAGCTGGACATTCTCCGCTGTTGGGACAAGCGGACCTCTTCCTTGCACAGGCTAGTGGCTCTGTCGCCACAGACCAGGAGCTCTCTTCAGTGGTGGCTTCGGCCCCTCTCTCTATCCCAGGGACGCTCCTTTCTGATTCTGTCCTGGGTGATTCTCACCACGGATGCCAGTCTATCCGGCTGGGGAGCAGTGTTTCTCCACCACCGAGCACAGGGCACTTGGACTCCGTCCGAATCAGCCCGAATCAGCCCTCTCGATCAATGTGCTGGAAATCAGAGCGGTGCTCCTAGCTCTCGTAGCCTTTCACCACCTGTTGGCGGGCAAGCACATTCGAGTCCAGTCAGACAACGCGACAGCAGTTGCCTACATCAATCACCAGGGCGGGACTCGCAGCCGCCTAGCAATGTTGGAGGTTCAACGTATCCTTCAGTGGACGGAGGACTCCAAGTCCACCATATCCGCAGTCCACATCCCAGGTGTAGAAAACTGGGAGGCAGATTATCTCAGCCGTCAAACCGTGGACAGCGGCGAGTGGGCCCTGCATCCGGCAGTGTTCCGGTCAATCTGCCGCAAGTGGGGCACTCCGGAAGTGGATCTCATGGCATCCCGGCACAACAACAAGGTCCCGGTTTACGTGGCCCGCTCCCACGATCCTCAGGCCTTGGCAGCGGACGCGCTGGTTCAGGATTTGTCCCAGTTCCGATTGGCCTACGTGTTTCCCCCTCTAGCTCTCTTGCCCAGAGTCCTGCGCAAGATCAGAATGGAGGACCGTCGGGTCATAATCATTGCTTCAGACTGGCCCAGGCGAGCTTGGTACCCAGACCTGCTCCGTCTGTCCGTAGAGGTGCCGTGGCATCTCCCGGATCGCCCAGACCTTCTCTCACAAGGTCCGTTTTTCCGCCAGAATTCTGCGGCTCTCAGATTGACGGCGTGGCTCTTGAGTCCTGGATCCTGACGGCTTCAGGCATTCCTTCCGAGGTCATCTCCACTATGACTCCGGCTCGGAAGTCTTCCTCGGCCAGGATTTACCACAGGACTTGGAGAATTTTCCTGTCCTGGTGTCGCTCTTCCGACCATGCTCCTTGGCCTTTTTCCTTGCCGACCATCCTGTCCTTTCTACAGTCCAGTCTGCAGCTAGGACTGTCCCTCAATTCCCTCAAGGGACAGGTCTCGGCTCTCAGTGTTGTTCCAGTGGCGTATCGCCCGACTGGCCCAGGTGTGCACCTTCATGCAGGGCGCATCTCACAGCATTCCGCCTTACCGGCGGCCCTTGGATCCCTGGGACCTTAATCTGGTCCTCACGGCCTTACAGAAACCCCCCTTTGAGCCTCTTAGGGAAGTTTCTTTGTTTCGACTTTCACAGAAAGTGGTCTTTCTAGTGGCCATAACTTCTCTCAGGAGAGTCTCGGATTTGGCTGCGCTCTCTTCGGAGTCACCCTTTTTGGTTTTTCACCAAGACAAGGTGGTTCTCCGTCCGACTCCGGACTTTCTCCCTAAGGTGGTGTCTCCTTTCCACCTTAACCAGGACATTTCCCTGCCTTCCCTTTGTCCGGCTCCTGTGCATCGCTTTGAGAAAGCGTTGCATACTCTGGATCTGGTGCGGGCGCTCCGGATCTATGTGTCACGCACCGCTGCTCTTAGGCGGTGCACCTCTCTTTTTGTGCTAACCACAGGTCAGCGCAAGGGTCTCTCGGCTTCTAAACCGACCCTAGCTCATTGGATTAGGTCGGCCATATCCGATGCCTACCAATGTACTCAGGTGCCTCCCCCGCCGGGGATTAAGGCGCACTCGACCAGAGCTGTCGGTGCATCTTGGGCTTTCAGGCACCAGGCTACGGCTCAGCAGGTCTGTCAGGCTGCCACTTGGTCTAGTCTGCACACCTTTTCGAAGCACTACCAAGTGCATGCTCATGCTTCGGCAGATGCGAGCTTGGGCAGACGTATCCTTCAGGCGGCTGTCGCCCATTTGTGAAGTTAGGTTTCGCCTACTTCTCAGTTTTCTGTTTATTCCCACCCATGGACTGCTTTGAGACGTCCCATGGTCTGGGTCTCCCATAAGGAACGATGAAGAAAAAGAGAATTTTGTTTACTTACCGTAAATTCTTTTTCTTATAGTTCCGACATGGGAGACCCAGCACCCTCCCTGTTGCCTGTTGGCAGTTCTTGTTCCGTGTGTTTTCACCGGCTGTTGTTGTAGACAGAGGTTCCGGTTATTCCGGGTTTAACGCTATCTCTACTTGAGGGTGGATGTCCTCCTTCAGCTTTTGCACTAAACTGGCTAGATTTGGTCATCCAGGGGGTGTATATGCTCGGAGGGAGGAGCTACACTTTTTAGTGTAGTACTTTGTGTGTCCTCTGGAGGCAGAAGCTATACACCCATGGTCTGGGTCTCCCATGTCGGAACTATAAGAAAAAGAATTTACGGTAAGTAAACAAAATTCTCTTTTTTCGTGGATGGTGGCACAAAGGTGTTATTGTTTTTGCAGGGGGCACATGGGACATCATTACTTTATACTTTCTAAAGGATGCACTGAGGTAGAGGGGGGGCATTTATTTTAAGGGGATCGTAGCGGTTATTATTACTGGGTTAGGGGAAGCAATACTTGCAACCCACGCTATGCCACGGTGAAGAACCATTAGGCCTCTAGGTAACCAGGTAGAAACATACTTGAATTCCAGTGCCCTCAGATCAGCCTACCCTAAAAAATACATCCCGTAGCAATAACAGTAATCTTTTTCCTGACTGTTATTATGGGTAAGATTAGATTCATTGCTCTGCCAGAACTTTTCCACTAATACATCCAATGACGTAATGTTTCTCAGCATTATCGCTTCAGTAGTGCTAATGGAGGCATTAAAATCACTTTTGGCCTGGGCTCGGTAACGCTCTTCTGCACAAGGGTTGTTATGAGACTGTGCTGGGAAATGAGTATTCCCACTGCTGGGAGTGATCCAGGACCCAGTATTATGCTGTAACGGCACCGATCACCTTTCACCGTTCTCGGGCCACATATAAGTATCGGGTGACAGATATTTTGTGTTGGAGCTTTGAAAATTAGGAAATTGCCTAAGTAGCAATCCCTTATATTATTGCCATGTCTCCAATCACAGGCTGGGACGATGGGTAATCTATAGCTGTTATAGGGTCAGTAAAAGCACAAATTATGGCAAATGATACCCTTATTTGAGACTTTTGGGACCCCATTTTGTAGCAAAGGCTGCAGTGAGGATAGGTACAATAAAGGGTGTCTGCACTGCAGTAATAGAGAAATTGTTTCCTGGATTAGCTATTAGATTGCCCACTTTTGAAAATTATATTAGACATTGCCAACTAATATCATTAGCGTTGATTCCTGGCAGAATAGTCACCCTTCAATAACAGATTCTTCCACTTTCTAATATACAACGGGCCTCAATTTTTAGAACAGGCCTCGTTACCCATAGCAACCAATTGGAGCTCAGCTTTCATTCAATCAACTGTTGTTACAGCAAAGATGGAACTGCAGCTGTATATTACTCAGGCCAAAAAGACTACTACTCCAACAGGATACAGCTAAACCCCCACTAGGTGGAGACATCACAGGTGCAGGAGGAGCAAATCACACACACACTTCCAAACATGGAGGAGGCGATTGCTGGATGATAAAACTGCACACTGATGGCTTGCATAGAGCGGTGTTCACACTAGCAGACGCACAGTCACAAGCCCGCAGCCTATTAGGCGACACCCATACTATTAGATCAGACGGGCTGCCAAGCCGTACCCCAACTGCGCACTACACAGAGACAGGAACTCTAATAGCAAGGCCTAACAAAAAGGGGCCTGGCTGCATCCTGTACGAAAAATGAGGGGTTTTTTTGTTAGCGTTATGGCCATATGCTTTTTTTATATTATATATAGTGTAGGGACCTACAAGCATGAGGTTCCCGTGACGATGGTTGTAGGTTTCCTTCCGTCTTATGGCCATAACGCTAACAAAAAAAATCATATTTTTTTTTTATTTTTTTTTGTACAGGATATCTTTATTTTCATGACTCTGAAAATTGCAGATTCACATTGAAGGCATTAAAATTATGAATTATCACATGTGGAATGAAATACTTAACAAAAAAGTGTGAAACAACTGAAAATATGTCTTATATTCTAGGTTCTTCAAAGTAGCCAGCTTTTGCTTTGATTACTGCTTTGCACACTCTTGGCATTCTCTTGATGAGCTTCAAGAGGTAGTCACCGGAAATGGTTTTCCAACAGTCCTGAAGGAGTTCCCAGAGATACTTAGCACTTCTTGGCCCTTTTGCCTTTACTCTGCGGTCCAGCTCACCCCAAACCATCTCGATTGGGTTCAGGTCTGGTGACTGTGGAGACCAGGTCATCTGACGTAACACCCCTTCACTCTCCTCCTTAGTCAAATAGCCCTTACACAGCCTGGAGGTGTGTTTGGGGTCATTGTCCTGTTGAACAATAAATGATGGTCCAACTAAATGCAAACCGGATGGAATAGCACGCCGCTGCAAGATGCTGTGGTAGCCATGCTGGTTCTGTATGCCTTCAATTTTGAATAAATCCCCAACAGTGTCACCAGCAAAGCACCTCCACACCATCACACCTCCTCCTCCATGCTTCATGGTGGGAACCAGGCATGTAGAGTCCATCCATTCACCTTTTCTGCGTCACACAAAGTCACGATCCAAAGATCTCAAATTTGGACTCATCAGATCAAAACACAGATTTCCACTGGTCTAATGTCCATTCCTTGTGTTCTTTAGCCCAAACAAGTCTCTTCTGCTTGTTGCCTGTCCTTAGCAGTGGTTTCCTAGCAGCTATTTTACAATGAAGGCCTGCTGCACAAAGTCTCCTCTTAACCGTGGTTCTAGAGATGTGTCTGCTGCTAGAACTGTGTGTGGCATTGACCTGGTCTCTAATCTGAGCTGCTGTTAACCTGCGATTTCTGAGGCTGATGACTCGGATAAACTTATCCTCCGCAGCAGAGGTTACTATTGGTTTTCCTTTCCTGGGGCGGTCCTCATGTGAGCCAGTTTCTTTGTAGCGTTTGATAGTTTTTGCCACTGCACTTGGGGACACTTTCAAAGTTTTCCCAATTTTTCAGACTGACTGACCTTCATTTCTTAAAGTAATGATGGCCACTCGTTTTTCTTTACTTGGCTTCTTTTTTTCTTGCCATAATACAATTTCTAACAGTCTATTCAGTAGGACTATCCGCTGTGTATCCACCAGACGTCTGCACAACACAACTGATGGTTCCAACCCCATTTATAAGGCAAGAAATCCCACTTATTAAAGCTGACAAGGCTTTAGTAAAAAAAACTATACAAGTTTTGTATTGCCGTAATCGTTCTGACCTGGGGAACCATGTCGTAAATGTGAAAATAAAAAAAATTGTAAATATGCAACGGTACGGGGTTAAACAAGAGGAAAGGAAGGCAAAATTGGACTATATATATTGGTTATCTATTACCATGGAGACACATTGTTTGTATATAGGTGCTGCAAACATGAAATGGTTGGATATATTTTATTATGACCGCTTGCAAAATTGCTTTTTATTTTATTTGCATTGAAGCAATTAAAAAATAAATTCTGGATGTAACCTTTTTAAACTTTTTTTTTTTTTTTTTTTTTTTTTATGGTACCCCTTTCAACCTATAAACTATTTTTGTAGTTTTTGTGACGTTCCTGTCCATATTACATGAAGCAGTGAGTCACAGGGCTGTGCCGAGAGCTCACGCCTCACATAATGAAGTCCATGGATGTGAACCCAGGATACAGCAGTCGTGACTGCACACCCTTATTTTTCATTGACCTACAGGCTATGTAATATACAAGGCTGCACGGAAATGGAAGAGAATTAATGAGCCTTATTCATGCCTTTTTTTTTTTTTATTTTATTTTTTTTTTTTTTGCCTTTTAATATTTGGTGTGTGTGTGTGTGTGTGTGTGTGTGGTTTCAAATGATTTAAAATGGGGTATGTGGTTCAGAAATTTTGCACAAAATAAAAAATTTCTCCCTTTCTGTTTTTATTAGCAATGGACAAACCCAAGTGCTCGGACCCCGAAGTCGAAAGTCTGAAGCAAGTCAGTGTTACTGTTCGGGTGCCCAGATAAAAAAAAGGGGGGGGGGGCAAAATGGGGATTAAAGCAGGACAGTTATACTTACCAAGTTTTCATGCGGCTATTACATGTAATGAATATTCACTGCTTTCCCCCCGCCCACCCTCTGATTGGTTGCAGTCATAAATAATTGGTAAAAATGGCTGTGTGTGTGTGTGTGTGTGTGTGTGTGTGTGTGTGTGTGTGTGTGTGTGTGTGTTTTTTGTTTTTCTTAATACAGGATTGTTATTTCTTTTAACTTACAGGGTTAGTAATGGGGGAGAGGGGAGAGTCTCCTAAACCCCTCCCCATTACTAACCTCAGGATTGACGACAGATGTGATTTTATTTATTTTTTATCTTTTTTTTTTTTTCAATTCACAGCTGTTATTAACCCCATATTACCAGATTGCCACCACAGCAGGGGAACCTGTTAAGCGCCAGAATTTGCACATCTAATGGATGCAACAATTCTAGGGTAACTGTGGGCTGCTGTTTTTAGGCTGTGGAGGGTGCAATAACTATTGGCCTCCCCTGCTTGAGAATACCAGCTCCCAGCTGTCCGCTATATCTTGGCTGGGTATTCAAATAATTAAAGCCACATGGAGTCCCTCCTATTTTGATACACAGCCAAGATGACGCACACAGCTGAGGGCTGCAACCTCCATCTGTCTGTTTTATCTGCGCTGGGTATCAAAATATGGTGGATACTACCCTATTTTTCCCAATTTATTTTTTTAATTTTTACTGTCCACCCTGGGACTCAGACAGCTATTTTGAGGGCAACTAATAACAGACACCGGCAGTCTGACTGCAACCAATCACAGACACTGTCACAGAGGGTGGGCAGGGAAGCAGTGAATATTCATGAGAGTTAATGAGCGGACCTAGAAGCAGTGTGACAGCCACGTGGAGACTCTAAGTATAACTGTCCCGCTTTAATCCCCATTTTGCTTCCTTTTGCAGCCCACTAGCCCTTACTAACACCATTTTATACCATTTAAGTTCGGGTCTCTTTTAGACTTGTATGCGGTTCGGGTCCCATTCCGGTCCCAAAACAGGCTAAAGTGCGGCCCAACTCAAACATCTGTTGGTTCGCTCATGTCTAGTTCTTATTCTTTTTTTTTTTTTTTTTTTTTTGAGACTTTAACTTAAAGTCACAAAATTTGAGCGAACACCAAAAACTAGACAAAACAAATGTGTTAATGAAGCAGGGCCCAATTTTTTTGTATTGGGTCACAAAAAGTCTCTATACAGCTGTGCTCTGACCCATTCACATGTTCCTTCCTCCCTCTCTCAGCATGCAGTTTCACACAAAGGGAGAGATACTGCAGCAGCATCCCCCTCCTCCCTCTTTATTTTGGATCTCATTCAGTAAATCTTTTTGAGCAATGTGAAGAAAATCTTCATGCTTTCTCGGAAAATACCTCTGAGGTGCTGGTGGTTGGCCAACCTACCCAAACAGTACCCCTTTAAACTTATAAAGCTAAGGCATATCACTGGGCTATAATACGCCCGTGTCACTCGGAGGACGCGCATTGTATACATTCCTTCCCGCCATTCTGTGGATTTCCTGTACAATTCATGATCTGTTTATGTTGATCCTTCTGCTGTGTCTGCTCTGCTGTGATTAATTGGGGGGTATTGAGAATACACAGACTGTCCTGGTCCTCGCATTCACACTTAAGAGGAACAGACCCATGATATTATCAGAGAATGTAATTAATGATAAAGACATTATCAACAATCCCTTCTGTCATCTCCATGGGTTTATATTGGTGTCTGCACAAAATTAAAAAAAAAATTAAATAAAAAAACAAAACATATCACCAAGTGAACTGGAAAATTGTCCCTGCACTTCATACATTTGTTCTTATAGCTGATGAGGATGTTGGGATGCCTCGGAGGAGAGGTCATTATACATGCTGTGTGCACATCCAGTTTTGAAAAATAATGGGGTGATGGCTATGCTGTAAATCCTGGGGAGAAAAGGGGCTGATGGTGACTAAAGAGGGGAAGATAGAAGAGCTGCTGTGACTATAAGGGGGAAGTTCTGTGGCTGCAGTGACTGGGTGACCCCTCCGAGCTCACTGGGATAGTGACATAAAGAAGAATTGTGGAATTAAATCTTTTATTTTAAATAAAATAACAAAAAAATCCCCCTCTTTCACCACTTTATTAACTTCCCCCAAACACACAGCTCCGGCGTAATCCACAGACGTCCCAGGACGCTTGCATCCAGCCGCGTCTGACACATACTCAATGAAGACTCGTTCAGTGAGCGATGCTGCAGGGGTAACTACAGGTCATTTCTCAGGGTCGGTAATGTGAACATATTACCGGTCTGCGAGAACTGCAGTGTGTCCTCACAGGGACTCTATTGATTATCGATTATCTTTCTATCTATCTATCCATCTTTCTATCTATCCAATATCTATCTATCGATTTATCTATTATCTATATTATTTATTGATGTTAAAACATTAAAGAAATGCAGGGACCAACCTGCAAAACCACACAAAACGCAGTAAAAAACGCATACATTTTTTCGGTGCGTTATTGGTGCGTTTTTTAACACCGGTGCGCTAATCCTTCACTCTCGAAATTTCTTGAGAAAAATCCTTTTTCTAGTGCGCACATAGCTTAATACCTATGTGCAAGACTATAACTACTATAATACTGCTCCTATGTACAACAATAACACTACTATAATACGGCCCCCTATGTACAAGAATATAACTACTATAATACTGCCCCTATGTACAACAATATCACTACTATAATACTGCCCCTATGTACAAGAATATAACTACTATAATACTGCCCCTATGTACAACAATATCACTACTATAATACTGCTCCTATGTACAACAATATCACTACTATAATACTGCTCCTATGTACAACAATATCACTACTATAATACGGCCCCCTATGTACAAGAATATAACTACTATAATACTGCCCCTATGTACAACAATATCACTACTATAATACTGCCCCTATGTACAAGAATATAACTACTATAATACTGCCCCTATGTACAACAATATCACTACTATAATACTGCTCCTATGTACAACAATATCACTACTATAATACTGCTCCTATGTACAACAATATCACTACTATAATACGGCCCCCTATGTACAAGAATATAACTACTATAATACTGCCCCTATGTACAACAATATCACTACTATAATACTGCCTCCTATGTACAAGAATATAACTACTATAATACTGCCCCTATATACAAGAATATAACTACTATAATACTGCCCCTATGTACAAGAATATAACTACTATAATACTGCTCATATGTACAAGAATATCACTACTATAATACGGCCCCCTATGTACAAGAATATAATTACTATAATACTGCCTCTGTGTACAAGAATATAACTACTATAATACTGCCCTTATGTACAAGAATATAACTACTATAATACTGCCCTTATGTACAAGAATATAACTACTATAATACTGCCCTTATGTACAAGAATATAACTACTATAATACTGCCCCCTATGTACAAGAATATAACTACTATAATACTGCCCTTATGTACAAGAATATAACTACTATAATACTGCTCCTATGTACAAGAATATAAATACTATAATACTGCCCCTATATACAAGAATATAACTACTATAATACTGCCCTTATGTACAAGAATATAACTACTATAATACTGCTCCTATGTACAAGAATATAACTACTATAATACTGCCCTTATGTACAAGAATATAACTACTATAATACTGCCCCTATATACAAGAATATAACTACTATAATACTGCTCCTATGTACAAGAATATAACTACTATAATAATGCCTTACATAGTCTAGTAGCATTTTTTTTTTTGTAGAAGTTGTATACAGTGTTATTTATCAATACACTAAGACCAATTTAGTACAGTGACGAGCTGCAGGGATGGAGTCTCTGGTTCTTTGGCACAAAGAGCATTGTCTGACTTGTTTACACTCTGTAAGATGAGTTCATAGTGAATTGTGTGAACGATGGTCATGAATGTAACTCACAAAGTTCTCTTTATTTCTTGATTAACATGGTCTCTACAGTGCACACTACAAATGTTGGTGATGACCTATTTCTGGGCTGTAGTACCCAGTTCCGGCCACTACACAGTGCATGGTGCTGTTGTCCTGACTTCATCCATTACAGTATTTACATCCAGTGATTGCCCAAGCTGCAACTAGCTGATCGAAGAGGGCGTCCGACCACCATTGATTTTAATGTTGATTGACCTCATCGATAGCCAAAGAGTTTGTCACAAAATCGAAGTTTAATCACCTATAAATTTAGTATGTGAAACAGTAATATTGATAAGATCAGTCCAAACTTCAGAAGTCTACACTTGCAAAGTATTGAATATCTGGAGATTGTAGCGCCATCTAGTGTTAAAATAATCCCAACTAAATATGCATATTGCTTGTCATTTAGTTCCCTCCCTGCACAAATAATTGTTTGGTTACACAGACTGCAGATTAACCATAGTAACTCAGGATCAGTACAGGAAAAGTAATGTATGTACACAGTGACTGCACCAGCAGAATAGGGAGTGCAGCTCTGTAGTATAATATAGGAGGTAACTCAGGATCAGTACAGGATCAGTAATGTAATGTATATACACAGTGGCTGCACCAGCAGAATAGGGAGTGCAGCTCTGGAGTATAATACAGGAGGTAACTCAGGATCAGTACAGGATCAGTAATGTATGTACACAGTGACTCCACCAGCAGAATAGTGAGTGCAGCTCTGTAGTATAATATAGGAGGTAACTCAGGATCAGTACAGGATCAGTAATGTAATGTATATACACAGTGGCTGCACCAGCAGAATAGGGAGTGCAGCTCTGTAGTATAATATAGGAGGTAACTCAGGATCAGTACAGGATCAGTAATGTAATGTATGTACACAGTGACTGCACCAGCAGAATAGGGAGTGCAGCTCTGTAGTATAATATAGGAGGTAACTCAGGATCAGTACAGGATCAGTAATGTAATGTATATACACAGTGGCTGCACCAGCAGAATAGGGAGTGCAGCTCTGGAGTATAATACAGGAGGTAACTCAGGATCAGTACAGGATCAGTAATGTATGTACACAGTGACTCCACCAGCAGAATAGTGAGTGCAGCTCTGTAGTATAATATAGGAGGTAACTCAGGATCAGTACAGGATCAGTAATGTAATGTATATACACAGTGGCTGCACCAGCAGAATAGGGAGTGCAGCTCTGTAGTATAATATAGGAGGTAACTCAGGATCAGTACAGGATCAGTAATGTAATGTATATACACAGTGACTGCACCAGCAGAATAGTGAGTGCAGCTCTGGAGGATAATACAGGAAGTAATTCAGGATCATTACAGGATCAGTAATGTAATGTATGTGCACAGTGACTGCACCAGCAGAATAGTGAGTGCAGCTCTGGAGGATAATACAGGAAGTAATTCAGGATCATTACAGGATCAGTAATGTAATGTATGTGCACAGTGACTGCACCAGCAGAATAGTTAGTGCAGCTCTGGAGTATAATACAGGATGTAACTCAGGATCAGTAATGTATATACAGTGACTTTACCAGCAGAATAGTGAGTGCAGCTCTGGAGTATAAGGCTATGTGCGCACTAGAGCTTTTTACCCGCGGATTTGCCGCGGAAATTTCTTGAGAAATGTCTGCAATCTTTGTGCAGACATTTCCCAGCAATTTCTATGAAAAAAAAAAAAAAAAGCTGTGCGGATTTTTCTCAAGAAATTTCCGCAAGAAGAATTTCTCGAGAAACTTTCTTGAGAAAATGAACATGTCCATTATTTCCGCAGGTACCCTGCGGATTTCTGCAGTACAGCCTGCAAAAATCCGCAGGGAACCACCCGCGGGAAAATCGCGGCTATTCCGCGGCAAATCCGCGGCAAATCCGCATGCGGATTTGGTGCGGATTTTTTCCGGAGGTCCGGAAATCCTTTCACTCCCAGAAGTTTCTCAAGAAATTTTCTTGAGAAACTTCACATCTCTAGTGCGCACATAGCCTAATACAGGATATAAGTCAGGATCAGTACATATAATCTAGTAATGCGTGTTGATGCATCACGCTTGCATATTGATTTTACTGGAAATGGACCTAATATTCATGTTAATGAGCTTGTCAGTAGTTTGCTTGTTATGCCTGATCTCTGAAGTGTTAAAGGTCCCTTCATGTCACTGATTAGTATTCATAGCGTTCAGATTGTCAGTAGGAGCAATCTCTGAGCAGTGACCAAGGGCTCAGATCTGCATAGTGACAGTGCGGTGTCTCCCAGCAATGACTGTCTTCTCTTTTGCAGGAGTTCTGCTCCGACCCTCATCTGTTTGTGGACGGCATCAGCGCACATGACTTGCACCAGGGGCAGGTGGGAAACTGTTGGTTTGTGGCCGCCTGTTCCTCCCTCGCCTCCCGGGAGCCCCTGTGGCAGAAGGTAAGGAGTGTAATGCTTCATATACTATGTTTATTAGCAGTATCCCAGCTCTGCTGCATCCATCGCTCTGTACCGGATTGTCACAGTGACTAGTAGATGATGCCGGCGTGCGCTCGCTGCGGTTATTGAATACATGTGGTTGCAGAGCGGAGTCTCACCTCTTCCGGATGATATATTTATGTATAAGCTGCAGGTTCTGGTCCCCGGATGCTCACGCTTATGGGTCACACGTGTCCCCTGGGAGCTCATTACACTGGTTTTCCTGCCCAGTTACCTGGAGGCGCTGCGGGGCCCCCCGGAGACCGCTGTTTACTGTTTACTCCAAATTGTGACTTTGTGACTGCGACTTCATCCAAAATCCATATGGAAAACCCACAGCTTCTGTTTCCATTCGGTAAATGTGCACGATCCACAAACGTGGAGCAGAGGCGTTTAACGGGGGGAACTGGCAGCCATCGAATTGTACTGGTGGGCAACTGGGACCGAATAGTCCTAAAGACCCCTTTCTCTGCAGGGTCCAACACAGAACTGTGCTTTACACGACAGCCTATAATGTGTAATGCTTAACTTGTCCTGTGGAGGCGCCGTAGGCTAACTAAACACCGGGGGGGCAGGTTCTTTGTAGAATACATCCAATTACTGGGGGGGGGGGGGGCGGCTTACACTCCGTCAGCTGCCATGTAATACATCTTCCCCGCAGCAGATTTGGGACTTTGCCCAGCTCTTAACAGCTGATCTTGCATTTTCTTTTTGCATCCTAGTATCCATTTCTTCTCCTTAAATTGCTGTGATTTGCATCAGTCCTACTGACACAGTTTACATACAAGACTGTGCAAAAGTTTTAGTCAGGTATAGAATGAAAGAGAAATCTAAATCCCATCGATTTTTGGCAACTGCCCTTTATCTTCATCACTTCTAGTTGCTCTTACACAGTTTTTGAAGGAACTCTGGTAAGGAGATTGTTCCAAACATCTTGGAGAATTAACCTCAGATCTTGTGAATATTCTACAGCTCTTTCTGTCTTCATGTGATCCCGGGCAGACCGGATGGCGAGATCATGGCTCTGTCTCATTATCACTAGGATCCTTTTTCTTCTTTATACTAGAGGTCGTTCTTAATGATATTAAAAAAACATCACTATATAGAGATAAGGGCTGCACACCAGTGACTATGTAAGGGGAATACATGTAATAGCAGAAACTGCTGTGTGAATACTGACATGAAAAATCCAATAGCTATATGTAAGAATGAAAATGTGAAAAATGGAACCTGCATTACTGCCATGAACATATGAATAAGGCTAAGTTCACATTTCCGCTAAAATGTATCAGTCGAAATCCGCCGCTATGGTAAACAACGGAATCCGTTTAGCGGATTCCGTTGTGTCCCATAGACTTGCATTAGTGGCGGATTGCGACTGATGACCCTGCATTGCGTCCGCTGCATCGCGGTCCGTCGTTTTTTGACTGACCGCCGGGCGGGGAGCAACGCAGAATGTAACGTTGTTCGGGCCGTCGAAAACAACGCACCACGCAGGAATCCGTCGCCATCCGTCACACTTGCAATGTATGTCTATGGTGCTGGATTCCGTCGTAATCCGTTTTACGACTGAATCCAGCGCTGGATTCCGCATTGCTCTACTGAGCATGCCCAGCATGTTTGGCACGCCCACTGGGATGTCCCAAACACAAACGGATCATGACTGATCCGTCAAAAAACGGACGCACAGCGGATGTAATGGACGCAACTCATCCGTTTTTTTTTTTCACAGGATTCCTGTGAAAGGAATCCTGTGAAAAACACATCAGTTGCATCAGTTGACATCTAAAAAACAACTGATCCGTTGCTGACGGACCTGACGGATTGAAAACAACGGAAGTGTGAACTTAGCTAAATTTCTCTTTAGGCCATCGAATTGATCAATACAACAGAGCCCCAACACTACGCCAAAGTGTTTCTCTACGTTGGGGTCCCTAGCTTGTGTGTGTCCTCTCATGCAGTTAAAAAACTTACCGTGTATGGGAAGCTGAGACCCAGGCTATTTATGCGTATGATATGGATTGGCAATAGGTGTGGTTGGGGAGGGTTCACAAACGAAAAACTACTAACAAATAAGGAATAACGTTTGGAACTCCATTCTAAGTCTGAACTGGGTGCAAAAACCTAAAAAATGTATACTATATGGAGACAAGGTATGCACACCAGTGACTATGTAAGGGGAATATATGAAAAGCAGAAACTGCTGTGTGAATACTGACATGAAAAATCCAATAGCTATATTTAAGAATGAAAATGTGAAAATGGCGTAGTGTTGGGGCTCTGTTGCATTGATCAATTCAGTAGCTAAATTTCTCTTTGTTCATATGTTCATGGCAGTAATGCAGGTTCCATTTTTCACATTTCATTCTTACATAGAAGAGCTATTGGATTTTTCATGTCAGTATTCACACAGCAGTTTCTGCTATTCCATGTATTCCCCTTACATAGTCACTGGTGTGCATACCTGATCTCCCCATAGTGATGTTTTTTTAGGTTTTTGCACCCAGTTCGGACTTAGAATGGAGTTCCAGACGTTATTCCTTATTTGTTAGTAGTTTTTCGTTTGTGAACCCTCCCCACACACACCTATTGCCAATCCACATCGTATATATAGCCTGGGTCTCATCTTCCCATACACGGTAGGTTTTTTAACTGCATGAGAGGACACACACAAGCTAGGGACCCCAACGTAGAGAAATACTTTGGCGTAGTGTTGGGGCTCTATTGCATTGATCCATTCAATAGCTAAATTTCTCTTTATTCATATGTTCATGGCAGTAATGCAGGGTCCATTTTTCATATTTTTATTCTTACATATAGATATTGGATTTTTCATGTCAGTATTCACACAGCAGTTTCTGCCATTACATGTATTCCCCTTACATAGTCACTGGTGTGCATACCTTCTCTCCATATAGTTCTTAATGATATTGTCACGATGTGACTGTAGAATAGTGAGGGACAGGCGGCTCATATACTGTCCATCACACTGGGAGGCCCTAGACCAGTGTTTCGCAAACTCCAGTCCTCATGGACCCCAACAGATCATGTTTTCAGGATTTCCTTAGCATTGAACAGGTGATGGAAACATTATTAAGGCATCACCTGTGCAATACTAGGAAAATCCTGAAAACATGACCTGTTGAGGGCTGTGAGGACTGGAGTTTGGGAACCACTGCCCTAGACTATCCCTAACCTCTGGATTACCCCCAATGGTGGAGATGCCGGAATCCCATGCCTTACTACTTTCCTGACCAGAAATTAAACTGTTTCGCCCTCTACCACCAGGGAAGGAGGGGGCAGAAGTGTGTGATGGCAAGACAGGAAAAAAAAAAGAAAACTTACTGAAAACTTACAGGAACAAACAAACTAACTAGAACATCAAAAAAAGTAGGGTAATGCCACAACTACTCATAACGATAATGTGGCGCCCCTGAGGCTGCCGTCGCCACAGAGGTACTGTACCTCAGCCAGAGGTGTAGTGGCCCATCCTGGGTAAGAAAAAGGCAATCTACCGGTTCACGCACCAAAAACCCGCAGACACCCAATTGTTAGCTCACATATCAGATCAGGGCCGGGGCAGGTCCCATTTAATGCTTAGCGACCAGTAATCTGGTTATGGCACTTGAGCCCCGTGCACTGGCTCTGAAACCGGCCTGGGGGTGCAGCTTGGTGGGTGACCTGTCTGAGGTAAAATGGGCAGAGCTAAGTTTGAAAGTTGACCGTTGACACAGTCAGTCAGGAGCGGGGAGGAGACCAACTAGGGGTCCGGACCCTAGGGGTCCTCCTCAACCCTGGTGACGTTGAAGAGAGAATCCTAGAGAATTAGGGGAGGGGTGTCAGACTCACCTATAGTTTTGTTCCACAAGCAACAGCTCCCAGTGGAGGGATTTGGTCGCAAACTGGGTCCCAGTCCCTAGGCTAGAAAAGGACTTCAGGACTTTCTAGTAACACAGTAGGCCAGGGTGGCTGTACGCACCTTTGGGCCACAAGAAGCACACAAATCTGCTGGAAGGGGGCCCACAGAGGATCAGGGAGCCAAAAAGTCAGAATTCCCTTTGAGGGTCCTCAGCCCCTGGCTCATGGCACTGTGTGTGAAGGCGCAGGACCAGCGGGGGAGAGTCCGCGCAGAGAGATGGCCAGGAAAGGCAAACAAAGGGTGTACCGGTACTGGCCTCGGACTTACTCGGGATCGGTGTTTGCCAATCACTGGGGAGCCCAGCATACTGTGGATGGACTAACATGGCTGTCAAGCTTGAACCAGTACAGTGAGTAAAAGACTGTTGTTGCAAAGCCCTGGTGTTGTCTCCATTCCTCCTGCGTCACAACCTGCCCTCATAGACTTTTCATATTATTTACGGTTATCTCAGGCCTCACTCCACCTGTGGGGAGTAACAACACCTCAGCTGCGCCCTCATCACCTGCCCCGGGAAACCTACAGCACAGCGGCGGCCACATAGCCGCAAACCCACAGGTGGCGTCACAAACTTTATTCCACTGTAATATAATCATCATCCACCTTTTATTTATAAGACACTGCCAGGGTCACGGAGCTGGACCCCACCACCGCTGACATCCCCAGACTAGTCCGGCCCGGTTCCCGGGTCCTGGACTAGGGCGTGTCAATAATACACCACAACCACCAGTAAGTCTGGATTAAAACTTCTCACCAAACCAGTATAGAGAAGCTGTAGCTGGCATCTAAGGAAGTAACCAGCCAGCATATATAGGAAGGGAGAAAATGTGACTGGCTCCCCCACAGCATGTGATCAAAGGAGACTAACAAGCAGCACAGCAAAGATTAACACTTGCTACCCTGCCTATGCTCTACAAGTCTGTGGGTTGACTCCCTAGTCTGACTGCACTTATAAGACATCAGAGAAGTTAGCGCGAGAATCTGTAGTCTCCACGTATCTTGACGCCGCCATGACAGGCCACAGTGTTTGTAAAAACTTAGACATTGGCTGGATGTTTGGGGTCGTTGTCTGGCTGTAGAATAACTTTGGAACCAATCAGAAGCCTTCCTGATTGTATGACATGATGGATAAGTATCGGTGTGGATTTAATTACTTTTCTTTTTGCCTGGGTGGAAGGGAGCTTAAATAGGCCTTGGCAGTCTTCTGTAGAAATACAGTATTTGTGTAGGGTCTATAGGAGCACAGAAGGATTTTTTGTTTTTTTTTAGTTGGTGAAGGTTGGTGCAGTGACTCTTGACAAAATCATGTGTGCCATCTCAAAAATGCTAGTTCATTTGTGGTCCTGTCGTAGGGCTGCTTAGTAATCGTGAGTACTCCATTCTCCAACCGCAAGACCACAGCCAGCAGGAGTATGCATGGAGCAACGATTGAGCATGCACCTCCGGTCATAGTGTATGGATTTGATGGTAGAGCCCTCTAGTGCCCATTTCTGATTTAAAACATCCCTTTTTAAAGGAGCGCTTTTTTTTTTCCTCACGGAGCACTCCCTCTGCAGATTGTCTAAATAGGAGAAAAATGTCAAGAGTTTCATATTTTAGACTCCATTTGCTTCATAACTTATAATAGGCAAGGATGCTCGGGGTTACTCGCAGTGCTCGGCCAAATATCGGAGGTGCTCCGGTTATGATGTTCATGAAAAATCGAACACTGACCACTGAATGGTGGCAGCCGGCACCCCAGTGGAAGCCACTTGCAGTCTCTGGTTCTCAATGGGGTTAAAAACTTTATTTGGTTGTAGTGTTCAAAAAAAAAACAAAACACACTCCCCTTACCTCTTTCCCTCCCTCCCTCGGAAATGCTCTGTTTATTACTAGTTGTATGTGAGTGGAGAGCTGGATTGCTCGTCCATTGACTTCTGTTATGTTCGTTAATCGAGTTAAGCCCATCCGATCATCTGATCTGACCTCCTCAACTCGAGCAATGAGTATTCGAGCATCTCGGTAATCATTCATCATTTCGAGCACTGAGCATTGTACTGCTTGCCCATCACTACTCATAACGCAAAGAGCTCAGGAGGGAGCAGACGATGATGCGAACCCTTCCTAGTGATGAATGGGGTTTGTTCCATTTCAAAACACTTTGACAAGGAAGGCCTCAAGATCGGGGGATCCAGCTTCTGAGGGACAGAATTGCAACTTCTAAATTCAAGAAACTATACTTAGAACTTCAAAAAGTTGACCGACTCTTGAGGACCTTTTGCCAAGTGGAAGACCCTTATGTCTTATCTGCTCTAATGGACTGATGAGATCAGCCCATGAATAATTCTCCTAAGATATCTTGAGCCTAGATTCTCGGACAGTAATGCAAGATAATACTCTTGACTCTGATGGATTTTGGTTTTGTCCATTTTGAAAACCCCTTTACACCTGAGTCCCAAAAACTAAAGTAAATTGTAAACTCATGAAACCTCTTTTGAATTTCAAAAAGTTGGGTCTTTTTCGGAGTGGAAGACCCTCATGTCTCTGTACCCTAATGGGTAGATGGTACCACCCTTTGACTAATTTTCATGAAACATTCTTCTTAATATTCTGAACGTAAAAATCGTTGTATAATTATCTTGAGATGAGAATAAAATGTTGGTTGTCTTCTTTAAGACATTCGAAACTCAACACTATTTCCTTGTCATGGAGACTTCTATAGTTTATACAGTATAGGCATCCTATTTACAGAATCATCACTGTTTCCTTTTCTCTTAGCATCATGTTTCTAAGGTAACATTCACGTAAAATGACTCCCCATAGATTTATTTACCTAAGCTATTACGTGGTGTTAGAGCCGCAAATTAGGCAAGAGAGCATCCTCAGGAATCCTCCAAGGGCTTGTTGCCAGAATGAACTGGGGTTGCTTAGCACTGGTGAGTTGGAAGAAGGTGAGGAGAAACCTCTATCCAGTTCAGTTTTATGTTGCCTGTCGGTACAGCAGGACCTGTCAAAAAGTTTCATCCCTTAGAAGCCCGAAGACCATGTCAACAGAGGCATCGGAGATTGAGCTTGTCCTCACCGAAGATTCCCAACTCACCAAATGTATGCGTATACGAGTCCTTAGCCTCCAGCAGAAGAACGCCAGACCCCAAGATGGTGAAAAGTTACTCAAACCCAATGAGTACATCTATCGGCTGGACTTCAGCCAACAGAAGTTGAAGTTTCTCTGGTGGAAAGTCCACCTCAAGAAGCCGGGGAAGGTCATAATCACCGGAACATCTCAACATTGGACTCCAGATCTCACCAACCTCATGACCAGACAGCTTCTGGATCCTTCATCGATCTTCTGGAAAAACACCGATGATGACGAGATTCAGTGCAACGAAGCTGACGCCCAAGAGTTCGGGGAGAGGTTGTGCGAGCTCGCCAAAATTCGGAAGGTTATGTTCTTTGTCATTACTTTTACCGATGGAGCTGAACCGGGGAACGTCGCATGTTCAGTCGGATTCAAGGCGTGAAAAGATTCTCCAGTTCGGAGGAGCCACTTACATTGATAAATTTAAGAAGCCTAATTTTTTTTTTTGTTTGTTTGTTTTTTTGTCTTCAGCAATATTGAATTTCTTACCCATTTATGCATAGTTTTACGTGTAGCCATCTACGTGTCCGTAAAGGTTTCGTACTTTCAACTGTTTTTGTCCTTTTATTTTTGTTTTATAAAATTAGATCTCGGTGATTTTCTTGTGCGTCATGTGAATGTTGTGTTTACATATTGCTTTCTAAGGGGATGAATACTTTCGCAACTTATCTTGTTTTCCTTTTTATTGATACTGTGCATCTATATAAAAATGAGGCAGCTTTACACAAGGTGTAATTGATGTTCTTACACATATCTGTGGCTTCAGGCTTCATGGTTAGACTACAAGCCATGTGAAGTCTGGACCCCCCCCCCCATCTTTCCTGAGTTGCATTTCTTTGCACTTTAGGTCTTTTTTATGTTTTATTAGCACTGATTGCAGATATTAGCTGCATATTCCGACGTAAAGTTTGTTTGAAGGAACCATGGGAATGGTTTGATCTGCATGTAACCTGTACACCTTAAACGGAAGGGGCTTTTTAACTTGCACCCATTGCCAAGTTGCCTCATTTTCATTAATATGCACCCAATAAAAAAATGCAAAAGTGTGAATACCCTTTATAATTAACTTATAAAACCTCATAGTGCTCTAAAACACAAGGTTTTTTTTATTTTTATTGCAGTATCTTCTTGATTATTTATTTTTTTTTTATTTTTTTTATTTTATGGCATAGATGGTAAACTATTCAGCAGTGCAATGCTTTCTGCAAGTGACCTTGAAATAATGAGATGGAAGATTCAGGGAAATTGTCATTTCAGATCTACTTTATGATCAATTGCAAAGGAAAAAATAAATGTACAACTTTTTACTTTTGACCACAATTTGGCAGAATAGTGTCATATTCCGATGTGTATGTCTTCCTCTTCCCAATGGGATTTAAAGCCTTCACTCTTCTGCAGAACTTTCCAATAAAACATTGCTTGATCTTGGCAAAAATGAATTGACTTTAGAATTTTATGCCTGTTTCTTCCAGTATGTTTGTTTATTTTTTTTTTTCAATTTTCTTTTTATTTACTTTTTTTTTTTTTTTTTCTTTTCTAGTTTTTGGGGTGTTTACACCTATTCAAACCTACTTCTGTATATTGTAATTATCACAAAAATGTCCTCCTGCAGTGTATTTGTTTCATGGGAAATAAATTTTTGTTTTTATACCTGTTTGTTTTTTATTTTGTGATTTGATTTTTTAAAATATAGCAAATGGTTTTAGTCTAGAATAAATCTTCAGAAAACTAATGCATAATAATAAACTTGGTGGGGTTCAGTTGCAGTACCAGGTACAGCCTGGTGCCGGGAGTGGCGCTGTTTTAACAGCGGACGTTCATGTTCCAGACATCTCACTGTGAGCCATAATGGAGATGTGCCTTCTTAAAGAAGCTGTAGGTGATTGGAGCTGTGGATACATAGTCACCGTATAATACTACATGGAAATTATTGCTTTGGCTGAGAAAGAGCTGTTAAGTAGTGGGGGAGGGATCTGTGGTGACCAATTGATCACTCGGTCCACTCTAATATATAAGAATGAGGGTGGTCCGGTTGAACTTTGATATTTGGCTGGCACACTGCTTACATAGAAAGAGCCTTGTCTTTTTGCAGGAGTGGGGAAGAGCCCCTGCCCGCGACGCTCAGTTGGCTGGAGCGCCGCTCAGTTGGCTGGAGCGCCGCTCAGTTGGCTGGAGCGCCGCTCAGTTGGCTGGAGCGCCGCTCAGTTGGCTGGAGCGCCGCTCAGTTGGCTGGAGCGCCGCTCAGTTGGCTGGAGCGCCGCTCAGTTGGCTGGAGCGCCGCTCAGTTGGCTGGAGCGCCGCTCAGTTGGCTGGAGCGCCGCTCAGTTGGCTGGAGCGCCGCTCAGTTGGCTGGAGCGCCGCTCAGTTGGCTGGAGCGCCGCTCAGTTGGCTGGAGCGCCGCTCAGTTGGCTGGAGCGCCGCTCAGTTGGCTGGAGCGCCGCTCAGTTGGCTGGAGCGCCGCTCAGTTGGCTGGAGCGCCGCTCAGTTGGCTGGAGCGCCGCTCAGTTGGCTGGAGCGCCGCTCAGTTGGCTGGAGCGCCTGCCCTCGCCGCTCAGTTCCCTGGAGCGCCTGCCCGCGCCGCTCAGTTCCCTGGAGCGCCTGCCCGCGCCGCTCAGTTCCCTGGAGCGCCTGCCCGCGCCGCTCAGTTCCCTGGAGCGCCTGCCCGCGCCGCTCAGTTCCCTGGAGCGCCTGCCCGCGCCGCTCAGTTGGCTGAAGATAAAATATTTTCACTATTTTATCCTTTAAATCCATATTCCAACTGCAAGAATTGATCATTTTCCCCGTGGATGTGACAAATGCTAAATCTGTGCCCGTTGGTTCACAGAACGTCAGACCCTGGTGCCAATTCCCATTATCTGAAAAACCATTGCTAGAAGTTTAAATGGAGCTCTAGTCGTGCGTTCACCCCGGAATGATCGCACTCACTGGGGGGGGCACTCACTTATAGCCATTGTGATATTAGTAGCTCCTCTTTTTGCTGCGTTTTCATGAGCTGCCAGGCTTATTCCTGCCATCACACCGTCCCCTGCCACCTCCGCTATAGAGGAATAGATGGCGTCTGGTTCATAGACCGAGCCCTACCATAATAAATAAAACATCTACTTCCTCGCCGGCAGCCATTTATCACCTCGCAGTGAATGCTTACTGCTGCAATTATTCTTTGTTTTGTTATTTTCTTTTCTTTTTGGCTTCTACACAATGTTAGATGTCAGTCATCCCCCCCGCTCCATATAAAATTCAGATTTTCTGCTAATCTCAGCAGAAATCGGCGCAACCCTCATCTGTAACAGTTATTATTCCTGACCATAGGGAAAGGGCAAAACTGCATTCACTGACAAATGGGTCATATCCAGCCTCAACAGGATCCGGATTATCAGATATTCTGGATTGTTGAACGCTCGTAGAATTTCCTTTTTATATACTGATAAAATGCGCCGTGAGCGATGACCGACCGAGCAGACCCCCCCAGGAAGAGGCCTGGAAGAGGCCACAGCGAGAAACGGATCAACAAGACTTGTCTTTGAGTTGGAATGGGCTGGGGCTTTTGGCTTCTAAAAATGGGGGGGGGGGGGCGCGCTGGGGCTTTTGGCTTCTAAAAAGGGAAGGGGGGGCTTGGGGCTTTTGGCTTCTAAAAATGGGGCTTTGCACCAATTGCATTCTAAAGCAGTAAGATGTGTCTGCTGTTATATATGTAGCACCCCTGACTACATCAGGGTGCTACAGGGAACTGCATCCTGTACTCCAGGGTGCAGGGCCTGACCCCCATGGTTCCAGGTTCCCATCAACAGTGTCACTGACATCCGCACTACGAATCCCAACCACACCTCACACCAGGTTGGACAGACACACCAGTGGGTTGGTCAAGTTGGAGCACGGCCGCCCACCTAGGGGTCAAGCAAGGCTGGTGGGAGGGGAGGAAAGGGGTTCAGTGTTAGCCCTCAGAGAGTGAGGAGCTGGGGAGTTGGAGCTCCCAGGGAGGCGACAGGTTGGGTCGCAGACGGTGGTCTGGGAACCACAGGAGTCAGGGACCGGTATTAGGAACACTGGACAGGAGTGTAACAGACGCAGTCTAGGAGGACTGTTGGCACTAGAAAGCCCAGCCACCTTACCGGTACCTAGTACGGCAAGGTACAGGACCCTAGATCAGGGAAGAGCTTCAAGCGCCTTGGTAATTAGCCTGTGGAGGATAGTCTCTTTTATGAACTTTCCCCAAGAGCTCAGAGATTGGAGGCACCAACACAACGAGGGGGATAGGGTTCTCCAAAATACACAACCCACCGAAATCCCAAGTGACAGCCATCAAGAGCACAGCTGCCATACACACGGGCAGCGGGGCCCCGAAAGCTTCAAGCCGAGGGGTGACAACGGTCAATCAATTTGTGCATGGAGACACTGGTGGGAGCGGGACCTGGACGGGCTCCCCCCGTAGAGACTGTGGTGCCTAGAGACTTTGGTTTACCATCTGTGTGAGTGTCTTCTTATTCCACCTAATCCAACACCACGACTACCGCAGTGAGTAATCCGACCCCTGCACCCTGCTTCCCAAGGCCGAGCCACCCGTTTACCAAATCCCCACTATCCAGGGCCTTCCCTACATGTGGAGAGACCGACACCTGGCTGCCCCACACCATCTGCCCTGGTACTCCCTTCAGCAGCGGCGGTACTCCCCTTTACCACAACCCGCAGATGGCGTCACGAACATTCATCCCCTGTAAATATCATAACCCCTTACATTTGAAGTGGCCGCAAGCTCCCGGGTCTGGAGACCCTCGAGCCACAGCAACCCCGGATCCGAGCAGTTAGACTGCTGCAGGGGTGGCACATATACGCCCTGAACCTATTCCCCAAATATACTTTCCCCCAGAGATCTATTATTTACATTTTTGAAATCTTCCTTTTAAACATTTTTTAAATTGCAGAATAGTTTTAAGAAAGCGTGTAAGGTAATGGGAATGGTCTGAGCCGAGGGACGGGGTAGATACTAATTATTCGGATGATCGGGTTTGTACACAGGACGTCTTTTGGCATTGATTCATGGAGACTGAACATTTCCACTTCTTGTCTTTCCAATGCAGGTCATTCCAAACTGGAAGGAGCAGGAGTGGAATTCGGAAAAGCCGGAGAACTACGCCGGGATCTTTCATTTCCACTTTTGGCGTTTCGGGGATTGGGTGGACGTGGTGATCGACGACCGGCTGCCGACGATCCACAACGAGCTGATTTACTGTCACTCCAATGATCGGAACGAGCTGTGGTGCGCCCTCGTGGAGAAGGCTTATGCCAAGTACGTCCCCATACCACCACCGCAATGTGCCAGTACACGGGTACCCTGCAGAACCGCTAGTCTTGGGGGGGGGGGGGGGGGGGGGCTTATAATTTGGGTTAGGGGCAGAACTTTTTAATTTGCTATTAAGGCAATGAGACTAATGCCAAATTTACAAACACTCATCTCTACAATATAGACCCTCGTGATCAGATGGATCCACAACAGCTTGCTGATGGTTTCTAGCTTGTAACATATATCCTCTTTGCAGATTAGTCGGGTGCTACGAGGCCCTTGATGGGGGAAACACCGCCGATGCCCTGGTGGATTTTACTGGAGGGGTATCTGAGCCCATCGAGCTGTCAGAAGGGGATTACATCAATGATGCCAACAAGAGAAATGATCTTTTCGAGAGAGTCTTGAAGGTTCATAACCGAGGAGGACTGATCAGCTGCTCCATCAAGGTGAGTCCTGCGCTCCGAGATGTGAAATGTCACCGCCGCAGGAGGCGGACGGAAGCCAAATCTCTCCAGCTCATGAATAGAAATGTAATTTGTAACTGTGTCAAGTAGCTCAGAGGCGGAAAAATGTCACAGCGGGATCCAGGCGGCTTATTACACTACAGCAAACGCCAATATAAATTACCTGCAGCTAATAATGTACATCATTAACCCCAACACATGACGAGAGGATCAATACATCATCCAGTGTAACCATAATATGCATGTATCACAACTACTGCACCCAGCATGCTTCAGTTATATTCCTATCTATAGGAGCAGTATTATAGTAGTTATATTCTTGTAAATAGGAGCAGTATTATAGTAGTTATGTTCTTGTACATAGGGGGCAGTATTATAGTAGTTATATTCTTGTACATAGGAGCAGTATTATAGTAGTTATATTCTTGTACATAGGAGCAGTATTATAGTAGTTATATTCTTGTACATAGGGGCAGTATTATAGTAGTTATATTCTTGTACACAGGGGCAGTATTATAGTAGTTATATTCTTGTACATAGGAGCAGTATTATAGTAGTTATATTCTTGTACATAGGAGCAGTATTATAGTAGTTATATTCTTGTACATAGGGGCAGTATTATAGTAGTTATATTCTTGTACATAGGGGCAGTATTATAGTAGTTATATTCTTGTACATGGGGCAGTATTATAGTAGTTATATTCTTGTACATAGGAGCAGTATTATAGTAGTTATATTCTTGTACATAGGGGCAGTATTATAGTAGTTATATTCTTGTACATGGGGCAGCATTATAGTAGTTATATTCCTGTATATAGGGGGCAGTATTATAGTAGTTATATTCTTGTAAATAGGAGCAGTATTATAGTAGTTATATTCTTGTACATAGGAGCAGTATTGTAGTAGTTATATTCTTGTACATAGGGGCAGTATTATAGTAGTTATATTCTTGTACATGGGGCAGTATTATAGTAGTTATATTCTTGTACATAGGGGACAGTATTATAGTAGTTATATTCTTGTACATGGGGCAGTATTATAGTAGTTATATTCTTGTACATAGGGGCAGTATTATAGTAGTTATATTCTTGTACATGGGGCAGTATTATAGTAGTTATATTCTTGTACATAGGGGACAGTATTATAGTAGTTATATTCTTGTACATGGGGCAGTATTATAGTAGTTATATTCTTGTACATAGGGGGCAGTATTATAGTAGTTATATTCTTGTACATGGGGCAGTATTATAGTAGTTATATTCTTGTACATAGGGGGCAGTATTATAGTAGTTATATTCTTGTACATAGGAGCAGTATTATAGTAGTTATATTCTTGTACATAGGAGGCAGTATTATAGTAGTTATATTCTTGTACATAGGGGGCAGTATTATAGTAGTTATATTCTTGTACATGGGGCAGTATTATAGTAGTTATATTCTTGTACATAGGGGGCAGTATTATAGTAGTTATATTCTTGTACATAGGAGCAGTATTATAGTAGTTATATTCTTGTACATAGGAGGCAGTATTATAGTAGTTATATTCTTGTACATAGGGGGCAGTATTATAGTAGTTATATTCTTGTACATAGCGGGCAGTATTATAGTAGTTATATTCTTGTACATGGGGCAGTATTATAGTAGTTATATTCTTGTACATAGGAGGCAGTATTATAGTAGTTATATTCTTGTACATGGGGCAGTATTATAGTAGTTATATTCTTGTACATAGGGGGCAGTATTATAGTAGTTATATTCTTGTACATAGGAGCAGTATTATAGTAGTTATATTCTTGTACATAGGGGGCAGTATTATAGTAGTTATATTCCTGTACATAGGAGCAGTATTATAGTAGTTATATTCTTGTACATAGGAGGCAGTATTATAGTAGTTATATTCTTGTACATAGGAGGCAGTATTATAGTAGTTATATTCTTATCCAGTAACTTCATCATTAACAGTTATTTATATATAGGCAACCACAGCGGATGACATGGAAGCTCGCTTGGCTTGTGGTCTAGTAAAGGGTCACGCCTATGCTGTCACAGATGTTCGGAAAGTGAGACTGGGACATGGACTTCTTGCGTTCTTCAAGTCTGAGAAGTTGGATATGATCAGAATGCGGAATCCTTGGGGGGAGCGAGAATGGAATGGCCCCTGGAGTGACAGGTAGGGTGTATACGCTTTAAAGTAAATAAAAATGATCTATAAATGCCGCATCGCTCATTATACCCCCCACCCATGTGTATCTGGCTTGTGTCCCTTTCTCTTCTCCAGTTCAGAGGAATGGCAAAAAGTAAGCAAAAGTGAGCGAGAAAAGCTCGGGGTGACCGTGCAGGATGATGGGGAGTTTTGGTAAGTAGATTGTTTTGAGGGTCACGCTCTTTCAGTAAAACCTCGAAGTCCACTCTCCTGCCATACCGGTCACGGCAGAGTCTCCTACTGGAGGTTTAATAGATTCTGAAGTATATTTTGGGGGATCGATCCACTGCTGCCCTTTGCAACTCGTGCTCTTCCATTTTGTAGGATGACTTTTGAAGATTTTTGCAAGTATTACACAGACATCATTATGTGCCGACTAATAAACACCTCATACTTGAGTATTCACAAAACCTGGGAAGAGGCCGTGCTGCGGGGAGCCTGGATAAAGCATGATGACCCTCTACAGAACCGGGCAGGAGGCTGCCTCAATAACAGGACCACCTATCTCCAAAACCCACAGGTGAGATCAGTCCGTGTCTACAGCAATGAAGAAAAGAACAGCATATATGGCCATGATCCCCTGAAAAGTAGACGTCATGGAGGCTGGTGTAAATGTATACATACGTTACTTATCCTGTACTAATCCTGAGTTACCTCCTGTATTATACTCCAGAGCTGCACTCACTATTCTGCTGGTGCAGTCACTGTGTACATACATTACATTACTGATCCTGAGTTACCTCCTGTATTATACTCCAGAGCTGCACTCACTATTCTGCTGGTGCAGTCACTGTGTACATACATTACATTACTGATCCTGTACTGATCCTGAGTTACCTCCTGTATTATACTCCAGAGCTGCACTCACTATTCTGCTGGTGCAGTCATTGTGTACATACATTACATTACTGATCCTGAGTTACATCCTGTATTATACTCCACAGCTGCACTCACTATTCTGCTTGTGCAGTCACTGTGTACATACATTACATTACTTATCCTGTACTGATCCTGAGTTACATCCTGTATTATACTCCAGAGCTGCACTCTCTATTCTGCTGGTGCAGTCACTGTGTACATACATTACATTACTGATCCTGAGTTTCATCCTGTATTATACTCCAGAGCTGCACTCACTATTCTGCTGGTGCAGTCACTGTGTACATACATTACATTACTGATCCTGTACTGATCCTGAGTTACCTCCTGTATTATACTCCAGAGCTGCACTCACTATTCTGCTGGTGCAGTCACTGTGTACATACATTACATTACTGATCCTGTACTGATCCTGAGTTACCTCCTGTATTATACTCCAGAGCTGCACTCACTATTCTGCTGGTGCAGTCACTGTGTACATACATTACATTACTGATCCTGTACTGATCCTGAGTTACCTCCTGTATTATACTCCAGAGCTGCACTCTCTATTCTGCTGGTGCAGTCATTGTGTACATACATTACATTACTGATCCTGAGTTTCATCCTGTATTATACTCCAGAGCTGCACTCACTATTCTGCTGGTGCAGTCACTGTGTACATACATTACATGGGATGATTCTTGTTTACATCTACAAGCTGTAAATCTGTCCTATCTGAGATTGATAGTAACGAGCGCTGCTCCTGTAGGAGCGTTCACTGACAGCATGTAGAGATTAAAGAACAAACTCGTTCTGATTGGATAAAATGCTTCAGCTTTAAGCAGATGGTAATTCTGAGACTTGTAGTTCCCCCGGGGATGTTGTTGGTCGCACGGTTTGTGATGCCAGTTTTGATTTCTGGATTTCTCTTTCCTTCAGTTCGTGTTTGATGTGAAGAAGCCAGAAGATGAGATCCTGATCTGCCTTCAGCAGAAAACCAAACGGACGACACGGAAGGACGGGAAAGCGGAGAATCTGGCCATAGGGTTCGATGTTCACCGGGTGAGACCTGGTTAATAATAGGGGACAGGGAACTGTGCCTCTTCTTTTTATCCAGTGACCGCGTTTTTCGTCTCTCCGTGCTGCTGACCCTTCTCACATCTTTTCAGTGACCGCATTCTCCGTCTCTCTGTGGTGCTGACCCTCCTCACATTTCTCCAGCGGCCGCGTTCTCAGTCTCTTCTCGGACCTGACACTCCTCACATTTCTCCTCGGCCACGTTCTCCGCCTCTCCTTGGTCCTGACCCTCCTCACATTTCTCCAGTGACCGCGTTCTCCGCCTCTCCTTGGTCCTGACCCTCCACACATTTCTCCTCGGCCGCATTCTCCGTCTCTCTGTGGTGCTGACCCTCCTCACATCTCTCCAGTGACCATGTTCTCCATCTCTCCGTGCTGCTGACCCTCCTCACATTTCTCCAGTGACCGCGTTCTCCGTCCCTCTGTGGTCCTGACCCTCCTCACATTTCTCCAGTGACCGCGTTCTCCGTCCCTCTGTGGTCCTGACCCTCCTCACATTTCTCCAGTGACCGCGTTCTCCGTCCCTCTGTGGTGCTGACCTGTCTCACATTTCTCCAGTGACCGCATTCTCTGTCCCTCTGTGGTCCTGACCCTCCTCACATTTCTCCAGTGACCGCGTTCTCCGTCCCTCTGTGGTCCTGACCCTCCTCACATTTCTCCAGTGACTGCGTTCTCCGCCTCTCCATGGTCCTTACCCTCCTCACATTTCTCCAGTGACCGCGTTCTCCGCCTCTCCATGGTCCTGACCCTCCTCACATTTCTCCAGTGACCGCGTTCTCCGCCTCTCCATGGTCCTGACCCTCCACACATTTCTCCTCGGCCGCGTTCTCCGTCTCTCTGTGGTGCTGACCCTCCTCACATATCTCCAGTGACCATGTTCTCCATCTCTCCGTGCTGCTGACCCTCCTCACATTTCTCCAGTGACTGCGTTCTCCGTCCCTCTGTGGTCCTGACCCTCCTCACATTTCTCCAGTGACCGCGTTCTCCGCCTCTCCTTGGTCCTGACTTTCCTCACATTTCTCCAGTGACCACGTTCTCCGCCTCTCCTTGGTCCTGACCCTCCTCACATTTCTCCAGTGACCGCGTTCTCCGTCCCTCTGTGGTGCTGACCCGCCTCACATTTCTCCAGTGACCGCGTTCTCCGCCTCTCCTTGGTCCTGACCCTCTTCACATTTCTCCAGTGACCGCGTTCTCCGCCTCTTCGTGGACCTGACCCTCCTCACATTTCTCCAGTGACCGCGTTCTCCGCCTCTTCGTGGACCTGACCCTCCTCACATTTCTCCAGTGACCGCGTTCTCCGCCTCTTCGTGGACCTGACCCTCCTCACATTTCTCCAGCGGCTGCGTTCTCCGCCTCTCCATGGTCCTGACCCTCCACACATTTCTCCAGTGACCGCGTTCTCCGCCTCTCCATGGTCCTGACCCTCCTCACATTTCTCCAGTGACCGCGTTCTCCGCCTCTTCGTGGACCTGACCCTCCTCACATTTCTCCAGCGGCTGCGTTCTCCGCCTCTCCATGGTCCTGACCCTCCACACATTTCTCCAGTGACCGCGTTCTCTGCCTCTCCATGGTCCTGACCCTCCTCACATTTCTCCAGCGGCTGCATTCTCCGTGTACCTGACTTATATTTCTCCTTTTTCGCAGGTGGAGCTGAACCGCAAATACCGGATGCACACGGTGCAGCCCAAAGTGGCCAGTTCCATCTTCATCAACTCTCGGAGCGTTTTCCTCAGGTCGGACATTAAAGAGGGCCGATACGTCGTCATTCCCACCACCTTCGAGTCGGGTTTAACCGGAGATTTCCTTCTCAGGGTGTTCAGCGATGTGCCTTCAAACTGCTGGTAAGGAGCTCCGCAACAACCCCTTCCCACTGCAGCCAATTCTCATTTTTACATTATTTTTTTTTCTTTTCTTCCCCCTTTTGTCAAAAGCCATAAATTACCCTCCCCCCCCCCCCAATCTTCATAACACAATTTGTAAAAGTTCAATTTTTTTTCTACCAATATAAAAGGATTTATCCTATGCAGTGACCTCCCCGAAAAACTCAGCAAACCCTCGTAATTGAAAAAAAATAAAAATATAAAGTGATGGCAAAGTAAAAGAAACTGCAAAAATAGGTTTGGTCACTTAAAGAGTTAAACACCGTGGCAGCTGCCTTATTATTTTTTTTTTTATTTTTTTTTTAATGTATGGGGTGGTCACTATATTGGCCCATTATTCCCCTTCAACTTCCGTCCTCTGCTCGATCCTCCATCCCCAGGAGTGAGGGCCGATAATGACTCCATCATCTAAGTGCACAATGGGAAATTAATTACATACATTGTTTCCTACAAGAACAATTGTTGTTTCCTTTCCCCTTTTTAAAATGAGCTTTTATTCCGGTTTACTGCACGATTCCTGCTGACATAATGCAAAACCCACCATTCATGTTATCAGAGGCTGTATTGTTCTCCCCGTCATGCCGGCCATCATCATGGCTTCTATTGGGAAAAGGGTCAATTCTGAGTCATTGGTGGAGCAGAGAACAAGAGCATTGTGTGACTAATGGGAAAGAAACGCTTTATGAATAAAAATCAACCGCGCAATCATACATGGAAGTTCTTATAGTAGTTATATACTCTCTGTACAAGAATATATAATTTCTTTATCGCTCCTAATTGGGAGACCCAGACAATTGGGTGTATAGCTACTGCCTCCGGAGGCCACACAAAGCAGTACACTTAAAAGTGTAAGGCCCCTCCCCTTCTGCCTATACACCCCCCGTGGGATCACGGGCTCCTCAGTTTTCATGCTTTGTGCGAAGGAGGTCAGACATCCACGCATAGCTCCACTGTTTAGTCAGCAGCAGCTGCTGACTTTGTCGGATGGAAGAAAAGAGGGCCCATACTAGGGCCCCCAGCATGCTCCCTTCTCACCCCACTTTTGTCGGCGGTGTTTGTTAAGGTTGAGGTACCCATTGCGGGTACGGAGGCTGGAGCCCACATGCTGCTTCCTTCCCCATCCCCCTTAGGGCTCTGGGTGAAGTGGGATTTTACCGGTCTCCAGGCACTGAGACCGTGCTCCATCCACAGCCGCTGGAGAATCTGCTGGATATGGAGCTGAGTATCGTCAGGGACATGGCCCTGCTACGTCAAGGTACTCTGTGTCCCCGTACAGACCGCGCGCAGACACACTGCAGCATTGCTGGGTGTGTTAGTGCGCCGGGGACAACAGCGCTGCGCGCTTGTGCCACTACTCACTACAGCTCTGCTGAGTGAGTTAATGTATTGTGAACTGCCGCGCCGGCCGCTGCTATCAGTTTACACTGCGGCACGGCTGGGACTTGTGGTGCGCCGGGGACTTCCGCGCTGGCCGTGCATATATGACGGCCGCGCTTATTACTCGAGTCCCCGGCTTTTGCGGCCTAGTTTCGCTTCGTTCCCGCCCCCAGGCCTGCCAGTCAGGGGAAGGGCGGGACGCTGTACAGAACATCAGCGCAGGGGGCTGGAGTCTATTTTACATACTCCAGCCCTCACACTGGGCACAGTGGGACGCCAGTTTCCCGCACTTTGTCTGAGGCACGCCCACGGTCCGCCCCTCTTCACAGAACGCCGGCAGCCATTCCTGTGTGCAGTCTGAGCTGGAGAGGGGAGACAAGTTCTGGGAGACCCAGACACGGGATTCTGGCGACCACACACCCGCGTTTCCGCGGGCGGTAAGCGGCACCTCTGGTGCTGACCCCACTAGTGCCGAAGTGTACATTTGTATTTTTATGCTTGCATGCTATACATTGCACTGTACGGTCGCTGGTGATTCTTGGCTATATACCCTCCTAGATTACTCAGAGGAGACAACAGCATGTCATCCGCAAAAAGCAAGGGTGCCAAGGCACAGGCTTTCTATGCTGCTTGTACCGCATGTGAGGCTACTCTACCTGCAGGTTCCACTGACCCCCATTGTGTGCAGTGCTCAGCGCCTGTGGCACTTGCTCGGCCGGGGCCTCTGCTAGAGGTGACCCAGGGAGAACCACCTGTGAATACTGTCCAGGTGACGGGGACGGAGTTTGCAGTTTTTGCGGATAGATTGTCTGTGACTATGACTAAAATTCTAGAAACTTTGCAGTTTAGACCAGTAACTCAGACCAGGGGCACTGTTGATTCATTGCTCCCTGGTCCCCCTCAGTCGGAACAGCTCCTGGTTCCGGGGGTGTCTCTTGCATCCCAGGGTGAAGGCTCTGACACGGACGACAGTCCCAGACAGCCTAAGCGAGCTCGCTATGAGCGGCCCTCGACTTCGTCACACTGGTCAGGGTCTCAGCAGGAGGATTCTCTGTGTGATGAGGCGGAGGTAGCTGATCAGGATTCTGATCCTGAGACCGCTCTCAATCTGGATACTCCTGATGGTGGCGCCATAGTGAATGATCTTATAGCGTCCATCAATAGAATGTTGGATATTTCTCCCCCAGCTCCTCCAGTAGAGGAGGCAGCTTCACAGCAGGAGAAATTCCATTCAGGTATCCCAAGCGTAAATTAAGTACTTTTCTGGACCACTCTGACTTTAGAGAGTCAGTCCAGAAACACCACGCTTATCCAGATAAGCGTTTCTCCAAACGGCTTAAGGATACACGTTATCCCTTTCCCCCTGACGTGGTCAAGGGCTGGACCCAGTGTCCCAAGGTGGATCCCCCAATCTCCAGGCTTGCGGCTAGATCCATAGTTGCAGTGGAAGATGGGGCTGCACTTAAAGATGACACTGACAGACAGATGGAGCTCTGGTTGAAATCCATCTATGAAGCTATCGGCGCGTCGTTTGCTCCAGCATTCGCAGCCGTATGGGCACTCCAAGCTATTTCAGCTGGTCTTACACAGATTGACACGGTCACACGTACATCTGTTCCGCAGGTGGCATCCTTAACCTCTCAAATGTCTGCATTTGCGTCTTACGCGATTAATGCTGTCCTGGACTCTACGGGCCGTACGGCAGTGGCGTCAGCCAACTCCGTGGTTTTACGCAGAGCCTTGTGGTTAAGGGAATGGAAGGCAGATTCTGCTTCCAAAAAGTGCTTAACCAGTTTGCCATTTTCTGGTGACCGACTGTTTGGTGAGCGTTTGGATGAAATCATTAAACAGTCCAAGGATAAGGATTCATCCTTACCTCAGCCCAGACAAAACAAACCCCAACAGAGGAGGGGACAGTCGGGGTTTCGGTCCTTTCGAGGCTCGGGCAGGTCCCGATTCTCCTCGTCCAAAAGGACTCAAAAGGATCAGAGGAGCTCAGATTCTTGGCGGGCTCAGTCACGCCCAAAAAAGACAGCCGGAAGACCCGCTACCAAGGCGGCTTCCTCATGACTTTCGGCCTCCTCTCTCCGCATCCTCGGTTGGTGGCAGGCTCTCCCGCTTTGGCGACATTTGGCTGCCACAGGTCAGAGACCGTTGGGTGAGAGACATTCTGTCTCACGGGTACAGGATAGAGTTCAGTTCTCGTCCTCCAACTCGATTCTTCAGAACTTCTCCACCTCCCGACCGAGCCGATGCTCTTCTGCAAGCGGTGTGCACTCTAAAGGCAGAAGGAGTGGTGACCCCTGTTCCTCTTCAGGAGCAAGGTCACGGTTTTTACTCCAATTTGTTTGTGGTGCCAAAAAAGGACGGGTCTTTCCGTCCCGTTCTGGATCTAAAACTGCTCAACAAGCACGTGAAAACCAGGCGGTTCCGGATGGAATCCCTCCGCTCCGTCATCGCCTCAATGTCTCAAGGAGATTTCCTAGCATCAATAGACATCAAGGATGCTTATCTCCACGTGCCGATTGCTCCAGAGCATCAGCGTTTTCTACGCTTCGTTATAGGAGACGAACACCTTCAGTTCGTAGCTCTGCCTTTCGGGCTGGCGACAGCCCCACGGGTCTTCACCAAGGTCATGGCAGCAGTAGTAGCAGTCCTGCACTCTCAAGGTCACTCTGTGATCCCGTATTTGGACGATCTACTTGTCAAGGCACCCTCTCAAGAGGCATGCCAACACAGCCTGAACGTTGCGCTGGAGACTCTCCAGAGTTTCGGGTGGATCATCAACTTTTCAAAGTCAAATCTGACCCCGACCCAATCGCTAACATATCTTGGCATGGAGTTTCATACTCTCTCAGCGATAGTGAAGCTTCCGCTGGACAAACAGCGTTCACTACAGACAGGGGTGCAATCTCTCCTTCAAGGCCAGTCACACCCCTTGAGACGCCTCATGCACTTCCTAGGGAAGATGGTAGCAACAATGGAGGCAGTCCCTTTCGCGCAGTTTCATCTGCGTCCACTACAATGGGACATTCTCCGCCAATGGGACGGGAAGTCGACGTCCCTCGACAGGAACGTCTCTCTTTCTCAGGCGGCCAAGGAATCTCTTCGGTGGTGGCTTCTTCCCACCTCATTGTCAAAAGGAAGGTCCTTTCTACCCCCATCCTGGGCGGTGGTTACGACAGACGCGAGTCTTTCAGGGTGGGGAGCAGTTTTTCTCCACCACAGGGCTCAAGGTACGTGGACTCAGCAAGAGTCCACCCTTCAGATCAATGTTCTGGAAATCAGAGCAGTGTATCTTGCCCTACAAGCCTTCCAGCAGTGGCTGGAAGGCAAGCAAATCCGAATTCAGTCGGACAACTCCACAGCGGTGGCATACATCAACCACCAAGGAGGAACACGCAGTCGGCAAGCCTTCCAGGAAGTCCGGCGGATTCTGACGTGGGTGGAAGACATGACATCCACCATATCCGCAGTTCACATCCCAGGCGTGGAAAACTGGGAAGCAGACTTCCTCAGTCGCCAGGGTATGGACGCAGGGGAATGGTCTCTTCACCCGGACGTGTTTCAGGAGATCTGTCACCGCTGCTGGGGGATGCCGGACGTCGACCTAATGGCGTCCCGGCACAACAACAAGGTCCCGGCTTTCATGGCACACTTTCACGATCACCGAGCTCTGGCGGCGGACGCCTTAGTTCAAGATTGGTCGCAGTTTCAACTACCTTATGTGTTCCCACCTCTGGCACTGTTGCCCAGAGTGCTGCGCAAGATCAGGTCCGACTGCCGCCGCGCCATCCTCGTCACTCCAGACTGGCCGAGGAGGTTGTGGTACCCGGATCTCTGGCACCTCACGGTAGGCCAACCGTGGGCACTTCCAGACCGACCAGACTTGTTGTCCCAAGGGCCGTTTTTCCATCAGAATTCTGCGGCCCTGAACCTGACTGTGTGGCCATTGAGTCCTGGATCCTAGCGTCTTCAGGATTATCTCAAGAGGTCATTGCCACCATGAGACAGGCTAGAAAACCATCTTCCGCCAAGATCTACCACAGGACGTGGAAGATTTTCTTATCTTGGTGCTCTGCTCAGGGAGTCTCTCCCTGGCCATTTGCATTGCCTACTCTTCTTTCCTTCCTGCAATCCGGTTTGGAAAAAGGTTTGTCGCTAGGCTCTCTTAAAGGACAAGTCTCAGCGCTGTCTGTATTTTTTCAGAAACGCCTAGCACGACTTCCTCAGGTACGCACGTTCCTGCAAGGGGTTTGTCATATCGTCCCTCCTTACAAACGGCCGTTAGAGCCCTGGGATCTGAACAAGGTTCTAATTGCTCTCCAGAAGTCGCCTTTCGAGCCTATGAGGGATGTTTCTCTTTCTCGCTTGTCACAGAAAGTGGTTTTTCTAGTAGCGGTCACGTCTCTTCGGAGAGTGTCCGAGCTAGCAGCGCTGTCATGCAAATCTCCCTTCCTGGTGTTCCACCAGGATAAGGTGGTTCTGCGCCCAATTCCGGAGTTTCTCCCTAAGGTGGTATCCCCCTTTCATCTCAATCAGGATATCGTCTTACCTTCTTTGTGTCCTCATCCAGTTCATCAATGTGAAAAGGATTTGCATTTGTTGGATCTGGTGAGAGCACTCAGAATCTACATTTCCCGCACGGCGCCTCTGCGCCGCTCGGATGCACTCTTTGTCCTTGTCGCTGGTCAGCGTAAAGGGTCGCAAGCTTCCAAATCCACCCTGGCTCGGTGGATCAAGGAACCAATTCTTGAAGCCTACCGTTCTGCTGGGATTCCGGTTCCCTCAGGCTGAAGGCCCATTCTACCAGAGCCGTGGGTGCGTCCTGGGCATTACGGCACCAGGCTACGGCTCAGCAGGTGTGCCAGGCGGCTACCTGGTCGAGTCTGCACACTTTTACCAAGCATTATCAGGTGCATACCTACGCTTCGGCGGACGCCAGCCTAGGTAGACAAGTCCTTCAGGCGGCGGTTGCCCACCTGTAGGAAAGGGCTGTTTTTACGGCCCTATCACGAGGTGTTATTTTACCCACCCAGGGACTGCTTTTGGACGTCCCAATTGTCTGGGTCTCCCAATTAGGAGCGATAAAGAAGAAGGGAATTTTTGTTTACTTACCGTAAATTCCTTTTCTTCTAGCTCCAATTGGGAGACCCAGCACCCGCCCTGTTTTCTTAGGGATTTTTGTTTTTTCGGGTACACATGTTGTTCATGTTGAATGGTTTCAGTTCTCTGATGTTTCTTCGGATCGAATTTGTTTTTTAAACCAGTTATTGGCTTTCCTCCTTCTTGCTTTTGCACTAAAACTGAGGAGCCCGTGATCCCACGGGGGGTGTATAGGCAGAAGGGGAGGGGCCTTACACTTTTAAGTGTACTGCTTTGTGTGGCCTCCGGAGGCAGTAGCTATACACCCAATTGTCTGGGTCTCCCAATTGGAGCTAGAAGAAAAGGAATTTACGGTAAGTAAACAAAATTCCCTTCATTATATAGTATAATACTGCCCCCTATGTACAAGAATGTAACTACTATAATACTGCCCCCTATGTACAAGAATATAACTACTATAATACTGCCCCCTATGTACAAGAATGTAACTACTATAATACTGCCCCCTATGTACAAGAATGTAACTACTATAATACTGCCCCCTATGTACAAGAATGTAACTACTATAATACTGCCCCTATGT
>NC_134354.1:763861054-764093554 GCF_048569485.1 Anomaloglossus baeobatrachus
AATACATTACACGCACCACACACGGATGGGATCAATGTATATAATCTGTGTGGTGTGACCGAGCAGCACCAAAGTACAAATAGTAATTCAAACTTTCCAAAATAGGATACAAGCTGGCCCCATTACACGTTGCAAGGCCCCATTACACGTTGCAACCTGTTGTGTCCTATATCCCACGGTGCCCCTAATGTAATATACATTTCCCATGATGCCTGTAGCTTTGTAAAGGAGGCAGAGTCTCAACATGTCCCACTATTCTGTCCCATCTAAGGGCAGGAAGCTATAGATATGTGCCATACAACTGATGTGTCATGATGTACACAGCAGGGTCTGTGTCTCCTATGTGATGTCTATACAACAGTCTGTCTCCTATGTGATGTCAATAGAGCAGTCTGTGTCTCCTATGTGATGTCTATACAGCAGCCGGTGTTTCCTATGTGATGTAGACACAGCAGTCAATGTTTACTATGTGATGTATATACAACAGTCTGTGTCTCCTATGTGATGTCTATACAGCAGTCTCAGTATCTCCTGTGTGATGTCTACTGCATTCTGTGTCTCCTATGTGATGTCTATACAGCAGTCTCAGTATCTCGTGTGATGTCTACTGCATTCTGTCTCCTATGTGATGTCTATACAGCAGTCTCAGTATCTCCTGTGTGATGTCTACTGCATTCTGTGTCTTTTATGTGAGGTGTACAGCAATGTGTTTCCTAGGTCATGTATATAAAGCGGTCTCAGTGTCAACTATGTAATGTATATACAGCAATCTGTGTATCCTATGTGATGTATACACAGTAGTCTGTGTCTCCTATGTTGGATATATCCAGCAGTTTGTGTCTCCTATGTGGTGTATACAGCCACAGTCAGATTATAATGAGGAGGGGCCTATGGCTAAATTGCCCTAATTATTATTGTGCAGCAAGACATACCTCCATCCCATTCCCAAAGGCGTAGATCTCTGGGCAAGGAGCTTTCCAGTACGCAAAGACAGCATAGCTCCAGGGAGCTCCACAAAGATGTCATCAGCTAGTGCCAGCATGTATGCGCCGGAATCAAGCAGAAGTGGAGCCGCGGGGAAACATATAAGCAAGGTGAGTTTGTAGGGGTTTTTTTTAATCATATTTTTGTGTGTGTGTGGGGGCTCATACTGTATACAGGCGGCTATGTGTGGGTTCATACTGTATATAGGGGCATATGGGGGGATTGTACTGCTTATAGGAGTATGTGGTGGGTTCATACTGAATATAGGAGGCTATGTGGGTGCTCCTGCTGTATATAGGAGGCTATGTGGGGGCTCCTGCTGTATATAGGAGGCTATATGGGGCTCCTGCTGTATATAGGAGGCTATGCAGGTGGTCATACTGTATTTAGGAGTTTGTGTGTCTCATACTGTATAAAGGAGGCTGTGTGTGGGTTCATACTGTATATAGGGGCATATGGGGGGATTGTACTGCTTATAGGAGTATGTGGTGGGTTCATACTGAATATAGGAGGCTATGTGGGTGCTCCTGCGGTATATAGGAGGCTATATGGGGCTCCTGCTGTATATAGGGGGTATGTGAAAGCTCCTGTTGTATATAGGAGGCTATGTGGGGGCTCCTGCTGTATATAGGGGGCCTGTGTTTTGGCTCACACTATATCAGCATACTTAATTCTGCTCAATATAAAGTAACCTCATTATGACAGGCTAAACTCCATTTTTGCATTTATCCCCCCCCCCCTTTTTTCCAAGAACCATAATTTTTGTTATCTTTCTGTCCACGTAGACCTAGCAGGGTTTATTTTTTGCGGGCCGAGTTGTACTGTGACATCATTCATTTTACCATATAGTGTACTGGAAAATTTGTGAAAGAATTCCAAATGGAGATAAATTGGGGAAAAAAAACATTCTGACATGGTGTTTTGGGGAAAAAAAAAAATTAAACTACGGTATACATTTTGTGGTAAAAATGACCTTGTAATCTTCAACAGTACGATTATGGCGATAACAAACATATCCAGGTTTTTTGTTTTTTTTCTTATTTCAGTGTTGAAAAAAACAGAATTTTGCAAAAAAAAAATTGTGGGATTGTGTTACCATTTTCTTTATCGTTCCTTTGGGAGACCCAGACCATGGGTGTTTAGCTTCTGCCTCCGGAGGACACACAAAGTACTACACTTAAAAGTGTAGCTCCTCCCTCTGAGCCTATACACCCCCTGGTAGCCAGTCCTAGCCAGTTTATTGCTTTGTGTCAGGAGGCATACATCCACACATGCATTCTCATCTGATTTGTTTGACTTTTGGAAAGAGTTTGAAGAAAAGCGGGTCCATGTCTGGACTCCCGGCATGTCCCTTCTCACCCCACTGTGTCGGCGGTGTTGTTAAGGTTGATTTACAAGGCTGAAGCCTTACATGCCGCGCTCCTTCATCCCTTCTGGGCTCTGGCTTGAAGTGGGAGCCAGCACGGTCTCCATGCCTGGCAGGAGTCCGGTCTCCATCCACAGCCCCTTGATGATTCTGTTGGACCGGAGCACTCATCCCCAGGGACATGGCCCTGCGTCTCAGCAGCTAAGTACCTGAGACGTTTATGTTGGGGGTCCCGGTTCTTTATTGTATGGGGAGAGTATGCTGTATGTGATTGTTTTTAACTTTTCCGGCGGGTTCTCCAGCTTTTGCCAGAGAACCGCGCCGATGGTGCCTGCTTGTCGGCCTCACCGATTAAATTTAGGCCCCGGCTTCGCCGGAGGCCTAGTTTTATTTTCCTGCCCTCGCATGTCACTCATGCAGAGGGACAGGTTCGGCTCCTCCCGGCGGCCATTCTACACAGGGGAGGGACACTCTCCACTGCTGGGGCGTCCCTCTTTCCCTGCAGGTCTCTATAGCCCTCCAGTTCCCGCTCTTTTATAGGAACGCCCCATTTCTCAGGCAGAGTTCACTCTGCTCTGGGACATCCTGCATTCTGCATCTCTGCTGAGGTGCTGCGCTCTGGGGGACCGGGCTTCGGGATCTGGAGGGCACACAACACCGTGCTCAGCGGTCTGGTAAGCCACAGCCGGTCTCCGGTTGTGGACCTCTGTATATTCTCCCTGGGGTTCATTCTCTGCAAAGCCCCCACTCCAGCAGCATGTCTCACACAAGGAGCAAGGCTCCAAAGCTTTATGCTGCATGCACTGCATGTAAGCTCCTGCTGCCTGAGCCGAGCATTTACCCACACTGTGATGGTTGCTCTAACTTGGCGGTGCCACAGCCTGGAGTCTCACCCCCAGTGGTCTCTCAGGCTGCTGCTGCTGCACCTGTGACTGAACCCCCGGCCTGGGTAGAGTCCTTTTCTAGGTCCATATCCCAGTCATTTGCGGAGTCCATGGGACTTTTGTCCAGGACTTTGATGAATATGCATCAGACCCCCTCACAGGGTGCCTCTAATACTCTTGACAGAGGACTCCTATCCTCTGACCTCCGTCCATCAGAGCTCACGGAGGATTCATCATCTGATCCCAGACCCCGTCCTTCTAAGAGAAGGCGCAGGGTTTCCTCCCCCTCCCCATCCCACGGCTCTGTCTCAAGAGGATGCCCTCACTGGGGGCTCGGAGGCTATGTATCCCTTCGATTTCTCTGAGGGTGACTCGGACCTTAGTGATTTGATTGCTTCTATTAATTCTGTGCTGGATCTCAATCCGCCAGTGTCAGAGGAGCAACTCTCTTTGGCAGAAAAACATCAGTTTACCTCGCCTAAGAGAGTAAAGAGTGTGTTCTTTAACCACTCCAGTTTTCAGACCGCTGTGACCAAACCCAGGGCCTGCCCTGACAAACGCTTTCCAAAGCGTGGTTCTGATGACCGGTTTCCATTTCCACCTGAGGTGGTCAAGGAGTGGTCTCACTCCCCAAAGGTAGACCCCCCCGGTGTCTAGGCTCTCAGCCCGGACCGTTGTGTCGGTGGCTGACGGCACCTCACTTAAGGATTCCACTGACCGTCAGATTGACCTTCTGGCCAAATCTGTGTATGAAGCTGCGGGGGCCACGTTTTCCCCGACTTTTGCAGCAGTGTGGGCTCTCAAAGCCATCTCTGCTTCTCTAGAGGAGATACATTCCCTCACCAAGGAATCTATGCCTGAGATGGTTACCTTAACTGCTCAGGCTTCAGCTTTTTCATCTTATGCCATGTCTGCCATGCTAGAGGCTGCTCACCGCACTGCGGTGGCTTCAGCTAATTCTCTTGTTATCCGCAGGATTTTGTGGCTTCGAGAGTGGAAGGCAGATGCTTCTTCCAAGAAGTTTCTTGCTGGGTTCCCTTTTGCTGGTTCACGGCTGTTTGGTGAACAGCTGGATGAAATCATTAAGGAAGCTACTGGCGGGAAGAGTACTTCCATGCCACAAACCAAGACCAGGAAACCCGCTCAGGGTAGGAATCAATCGAGGTTTCGTTCCTTTCGTTCCTCCAACTGGTCATCCTCTAAGCCTTCCGCCTCGTCCGCTAACTCAGCCAAGGATCAGAAATCCAACTGGCGCCCAAAAGCGCGTCCGCAGAAGACCGCAGGAGGTTCTGCCACTAAGGCAGCTTCCTCATGACTCTCGGCCCGCTCCAACCACGTCCTTAGTCGGTGGAAGGCTCTCCCACTTTGGCGACGCTTGGTTAAAGCAAGTCTCCGATCAGTGGGTGAGAGACATCATATCTCACGGCTACAGGATAGAATTCTTCTCTTCCAGCCCTCCAAACAGATTTTTTCTCTCAACTCCCCCCTGCTCCAAGGCCGCCGCCTTCTCGCAGGCCGTGGCGTCCTTGCAGGCAAACGGAGTGATTGTCCCAGTTCCCGCTCAGGAACGGTTCAGAGGTTTTTACTCAAATCTCTTCCTAGTTCCAAAAAAGGACGGTACCTTCCGGCCCATCCTGGATCTCAAGCTTCTCAACAAGCATGTTCGGGTGCGACATTTTCGCATGGAGTCCCTGCGATCAGTCATTGCCTCTATGACCCAAGGGGAGTTCCTGGCGTCCATCGACATCAGAGATGCCTATCTACATGTGCCAATCGCAGTGTCACATTAGCGTTGGTTACGTTTTGCGATAGGAGAGGATCATTTCCAATTCGTGGTTCTCCCCTTCGGGTTAGCCACGGCCCCTCAGGTATTCACCAAGGTCATGGCAGCAGTGATTGCGGTCCTGCACCTCCAGGGGTTGGCAGTGCTCCCTTACCTGGACGACCTGGTCAAGGGTCCATCCAGCGCAGACTGTCAGCGGAGTGTTTCGCTCACTCTCGCCACCCTAGCCCAATTCGGGTGGATTGTCAATCTTCACAAATCCACTCTGACTCCGACCCAGAGTCTCACGTACCTAGGGATGCAGTTCGAGACTTTGCCGGCACTTGTGAAGTTGCCCTTAGTCAAACAGCAGTCTCTCCGCCTAGCAGTGCGCTCTTCCCTCAGGCGCCTGATGCAGGTGCTGGGTCAAATGGTGGCTTCCATGGAGGCGGTTTCCTTTGCCCAGTTCCATCTGCGTCCTCTGCAGCTGGACATCCTCCGCTGTTGGGACAAGCGGCCTTCCTCCTTACAGAGGTTAGTGGCTCTGTCTCCACGGACCAGGAGCTCTCTTCAGTGGTGGCTTCGACCCCTCTCCCTGTCCCAAGGGCGCTCCGTCCTGGGTGATTCTCACCACGGATGCCAGCCTATCCGGCTGGGGAGCGGTACATCTCCACCACAGAGCTCGGGGCACTTGGACTCCGTCCGAGTCAGCCTTTTCAATCAATGTGCTGGAAACCAGAGCTGTGCTTCTAGCTCTCCTAGCCTTTCACCACCTGTTGGCGGGCAGGCACATTCGAGTCCAGTCAGACAACGCGACAGCGGTTGCCTACATCAATCACCAAGGCGGGACACGCAGCCGCCTGGCAATGTTGGAGGTCCAACGCATCCTTCAATGGGCGGAGGACTCCAAGTCCACCATATCCGCAGTCCACATCCCTGGCGTAGAAAACTGGGAGGCAGATTATCTCAGCCGTCAATCCGTGGACGGTGGCGAGTGGTCCCTGCACTCGGCAGTGTTTCAGTCAATCTGCCGCAAATGGGGCACTCCGGACGTGGACCTAATGGCATCCCGTCACAACAACAAGGTTCCGGTTTACGTGGCTCGCTCCCACGATCCTCAGGCCTTCGCCGCGGACGCTCTGGTTCAAGACTGGTCCCAGTTTCGTCTGTCCTACGTGTTTCCCCCTCTAGCTCTCTTGCCCAGAGTCCTGCGCAAGATCAGAATGGAGGGCCGTCGAGTCATCCTCATTGCACCGGACTGGCCCAGGCGAGCTTGGTATCCGGACCTGCTCCAACTGTCCGTGGAGATGCCGTGGCATCTTCCGGACCGTCCAGACCTGCTCTCGCAAGGTCCGTTTTTCCGCCCGAATTCTGCGGCACTCAAATTGACAGCGTGGCTCTTGAGTCCTGGATTTTGACGGCTTCTGGTATTCCTCCTGAAGTCATCTCCACTATGACTCGGGCCCGTAAGTCTTCCTCCGTGAAGATCTATCACAGGACTTGGAAAATTTTCCTGTCCTGGTGTCGCTCTTCCGGCCATCCTCCTTGGCCTTTTTCCTTGCCGACCCTTCTGTCTTTTTTACAGTCCGGTCTGCAGCTAGGACTGTCCCTTAACTCTCTCAAGGGACAAGTCTCAGCTCTATCAGTGCTGTTCCAGCGGCGTATCGCCCGGCTGGCTCAAATCCGCACCTTCATGCAAGGTGCGTCTCACATCATTCCGCCTTATCGGCGGCCCTTGGATCCCTGGGACCTTAACTTGGTCCTCACGGTATTGCAGAAACCCCCCTTTGAGCCTCTTAGGGAGGTTTCTTTGTATCGTCTTTCTCAAAAGGTGGCCTTTCTAGTTGCCATAACTTCTCTCAGGAGAGTCTCTGATTTGGCTGCGCTCTCCTCGGAGTCACCTTTTGTTTTTTCACCAAGACAAGGTAGTTCTCCGTCCGACCCCAGACTTTCTTTCTAAGGTGGTCTCTCCCTTCCACCTTAACCAGGATATTTCCTTGCCTTCCTTCTGTCCGGCCCCTGTTCATCGCTTTGAGAAAGCGCTGCATACACTAGATCTGGTGCGTGCTCTCCGGATTTATGTGGCTCGCACCGCTGCGCTTAGGCGGTGCACCTCTCTTTTTGTGCTAACCACAGGGCGGCGCAAGGGTCTCTTTGCTTCTAAGCCGACCTTGGCCCGTTGGATTAGATCGATCATTTCGGACGCCTACCAGAGTACTCAGGTGCCTCCCCCGCCGGGGATCAAAGCACACTCGACCAGAGCTGTCGGTGCCTCTTGGGCTTTTAGGCACCAGGCTACGGCTCAACAAGTCTGTCAGGCTGCCACTTGGACTAGCCTGCATACCTTTTCGAAGCACTACCAAGTGCATGCTCATGCTTCGGCAGATGCGAGCTTGGGCAGACGCACCCTTCAGGCGGCTGTCGCCCACTTGTGAAGTTAGGCTCCGCCTACTTCTTAGTTTTTTCTGTTTATTCCCACCCAGGGACAGCTTTGAGACGTCCCATGGTCTGGGTCTCCCAAAGGAACGATAAAGAAAAAGAGAATTTTGTTACTTACCGTAAATTCTTTTTCTTATAGTTCCGTATTGGGAGACCCAGCTCCCTCCCTGTTGCCTGTTGGCAATTTTCTTGTTCCGTGTGTTATCACCGGCTGTTGTCGTGGACAGAGTCTCCGGTTGTTCCGGTTCTTACTCGGTTCTACTTGTGGGTGGCTATTCTCCTTCAGCTTTTGCACTAAACTGGCTAGGACTGGCTACCAGGGGGTGTATAAGCTCAGAGGGAGGAGCTACACTTTTAAGTGTAGTACTTTGTGTGTCCTCCGGAGGCAGAAGCTAAACACCCATGGTCTGGGTCTCCCAATACGGAACTATAAGAAAAAGAATTTACGGTAAGTAACAAAATTCTCTTTTTCCAAGACTAGTAATATATTTTTGTTTTTCAGTTTATGGAGCGGTGTGATGTCTTATTTTTTCGCAGGGCGAGACAACATTTTTTTGGTTGCTTGTGTGCCGCCCCCGTGCCGGCAGCCTGCCGCTGCTTGGTTCCGGGCCTTCCGGTGGGTGGCTCGAGGGTCTCCGGACCTGGTGGATCCAGCGGACACTCCGAATGAAAGGGGGATGGGATGGTGGATGTAGGACATATATGTACGGACGGAGCCACACTAAGTTCGTGACGCCACCCACGGTATGTGGTGAGGTTGGGCACCACCGCTGCAGTTAAGTTGTTAACCCCTCCGTGGGCAGGGATGGTGGCCCCCGGGACACGTTGGGGAGGTTTGGTGCAGGGAGATGGGCGGCCGCTGGGTGTTGGTGTACTCACTATGTAGAAAACACACGAGTCTCTGGTAAACCATGGTGATGGTGGTCGGTGCCCGCAGCCGGCTGCGTTCTGGTTCCCCCACCCGGCTGGTGGTCTCTGTCTTTCTCCCGCACCTGTGTAGAACTGTGGACTGCCTGCGCATGAAACTTCAGGAGCCCTCTCCCGGCTCGTTGTGGCCTAGGGAGCCCTTGCCCGCAGACGCTGGCCCGTGGGATCTCTGAGCTGTGGCGGTGGCCTTTTATCCCCCTCGTTGGGCTGTTGCCTTCTTTTCGGGACTTTGGGTGGGACAGGACCTATAATCCTGGCCTCAATCTGTTAATTAACCAGTTCCAGTAGGTTCTGGTTCCTGGCTTCAGGGTCCGAGTACCTCCCCTTTTGTGCACGGTTTCCGGTCGGGTCCCCGGTGTAGATACCGGCGGGCTACAACCCTGTCCCGGTACCACCCGGTTCTGCTGAACAGTCTTCCCGTCTCCTGTGGACGGAGACCACCGTCTGCCTCCTAGCCTGATACCTGTTAGTTTACTTCAGGCCTGACACACAGGCCTGACCTCCACTTCTCTCAACTGCCTGAACTTGACTGTGAACTTCCCCGCCCCAGGCTGACTAAACTCCTCGGTGGGCGTCTTCCAACTGCCTGGTTCCGCCCCCTTGTGTCTGTCTATCCCTGAGGGGGGGTGACTATGGTTTTCTGGTTGGCTGTGTGTTACCTGTGAGGGAACGGTGTTATGCGGGGCCCTATTCGTGACTACCTGGCCGGTCAAGGCATCACACTTGTTATAGCGACCAAAAAAAAAAATTTTTTGCATAATAATTTTTTGTTTATTGATTTGGGATTTTTTTTTAATTTGATCGAACTTTTCTGAACGGGGCGATATCATCTCTGGGTATTTTTACTTTTTTTATCTTTATTTTTAAAGAGGCAAAAGGGGGGTGACTTGAACTTTTATGTTCCATATTATTTTATTTTTTATTTTTTTTTTTACTTTTCACTGTTTTTAATCTACTTAGAGGACTATAACTTGAGCTTGTCTGATCACTTGTACTATATACAGCAATGCCATGGTATTGCTGTATATAGCAGAAATCACAGTCTCCTTTTAGTGCTTCTGTCATAGCAACCCATCAGCATCCCACAGAAGCGCCAATGGCAGCTTAAAATGCTGCACACCCCATGCTGGCGTATGTTAAATCCTACTGTCTGTTTTTACAGTGGAACTCCACCCGTGATTGATAGCGACAGGTCCTGGCTGTAATATACAGCCATCACCTGCTGTACGAGTGACCCCCACACCATACTGTACATCTGCTTCCGACTTGTGAAAGGGTTAATATAAAGTTATAATTATTAACATGGAAGAATATATAGAGGAACAAGAATGGCACATCTTGGTGGGGAGGGAATGAGTCTGAGCCCCGCCTCCAGGGATTGGATGATGTCGTCCTGCAGTGCTCAGACTGACTTCCTGTTTACACGTGATCGCCTGCACTGGATGGTGGTCACCCTGGAGGTCACATGACCCGGCTGCTTTTAGTAATGAGAGGAAATCTGTTTGTGCTGATCTGGGATCAACAAGTTACACAACTGGAATATCACTGGTGCAATATCCTCTACCATTCATGCTCCCCACCCATGGGCTGACTCTCAAACCTTTCCTTTAAGAGATGCTCTGTGCTGTCGGGGATTCTTTCATTCTTCTGAAATACTCTGTGCTGCTGAGATCCCTGCTCCTTAACCCCATTTTTTTCATGCCCACACCCCAGCCTCCCCTCCACTCTCATGGCACACTGCCCTACATAACGCCGGCACAATCCTCTCCTTAAGTACTCTGTTCTGCTTTGAAATGTCCGTCTTGTACCCTCCCCCCCCCATCTTGTCTCCCCCCTCCTGTCACATGCAGCCCGCGTCTCCTCAGTTATTCGGATCACCGGTTGGGTGTAGATAATTCTAATCATGTGTGCTAGAAAGTTATTCTATAATCTCCAGTCTTCTGGATTCTTCATAACAACCACCATCGCGCAGGAAAAGCTGGGATAATATAGACGCCGCGCCGGTGTCAGTCACCAGGGATTGTCAGCTGCAGACGATCCCATGTGATGGAGATACAGTGGGTACGGAAAGTATTCACACCCCTTTACATTTTTCCCTCTTTGTTTCATTGCAGCAATTTGGTAAATTCAAAAAAGTTCATCTTTTTTTTTTCTCATTAATGTACACTCTGCCCCATCCCCCATCTTGACAGAAAAAAAAAACAGCAATGTAGACATTTTTGCAAATTTTTTAAAGAAAAACTAAAATATCACATGGTCATAAGTATTCAGACCCTTCGCTCAGTATTGAGTAGAAGCGCCCTTCTTTTGAGCTAGTACAGCCATGAGACTTCTTGGGAATGATGCAACAAGTTTTTCACCCCTGGATTTGGGGATCCTCTGCCATTCTTCCTTGCAGATCCTCTCCAGTTCCGTCAGGTTGGATGGTGAACGTTGGTGGACGCCATTATCAGGTCTCTCCAGAGATGCTCGACTGGGTTTAGGTCAGGGGTCTGGCTGGGCTGGTCAAGAATAGTCACAGAGTTGTTCTGAAGCCACTCCTTTGTTATTTTAGCTGTGTGCTTAGGGTCATTGCCTTGTTGGTGAACCTTCGGCCAAGTCTGAGGTCCAGAGCACTCTGGAAGAAGTTTTCTTCCAGGATATCTCTGTACTTGGCCGCATTCATCTTTCCTTTAATTGTAGCCACTCGTCCTGTCCCTGCAGCTGAAAAACACCCCCATAGCATGATGCTGCCACCACCATGTTTCACTGTGGGGATTGTATTGGGCAGGTGATGAACAGTGCCTGGTTTTCTCCACACATAACACTTAGAACTTTTTGGTGATAATTCTATCTTCATCTCATCAGACCGGAGAATCTTATTTCTCATAGTCTGGGAGTCTGTGTTTTTGCGTTTTTTTTTTTTTTTCAAAATCTATGCGGCTTTCATATGTCTTGCACTGAGGAGAGGCTTCAGTCGGGCCATAAAGGCCCCACTGGTGGAGGCTGCAGTGAAACTTTCTCCCATCTCCTTACTGCATCTCTGGAGCTCAGCCTCCCTGATTTTGAGGTTCTTCTTTACCTCTCTCACCAAGGCTCTTCTCCCACGATTGCTCAGTTTGGCTGGATGGCCAGGTCTAGGAAGAGTTCTGGCGGTCCCAAACTTCTTCCATTTAAGAATTATGGAGGCCACTATGCTCTTAGGAGCTTTGAGTACTGCAGACATTCTTTTGTAACCTTGGCCAGATCTGTGCCTTGTCACAATTCTGTCTCAGCTTTTTGGGCAGTTTCTTTGACCTCAGGATTCTCATTTGGTGTGACATGCAGTGTGAGCTGTGAGGTCTTATATAGACAGGTGTGCGCCTTTCCAAATCAGGTCCTATCAGTTTAATTAAACACATCTGGACTCCAATGAAGGAGTAGAACCATCTCAAGGAGGATCACAAGGAAATGGACAGCATGTGACCTAAATATGAGTGTCTGGGCAAAAGGTTTCAATACTTGTGACCATGTGATTTTCACTACCATGCTCGGGTGCTCAGTACTCGTAACTATTGATGAGTGAGCACTACCATGCTCGGGTGCTCGGTACTTGAAACGAGCAGTTGAATGCTCAGATGGGCACAACTTGTATACAGGGTATAATGGAAATCAATGGGAAATCATCCGGAAAATGTTTGCATTCCCCATTGACTTCCATTATACTCGGGTTCTCGAGTCTCGCCCATCCGAGTGTCCAACTGCTGGTTAGGAGTACTGAGCACTCGAGCATGGTAGTGCTCGCTCATCACTAGTTACGAGTACCGAGCACTCGAGCATGGTAGTGCTCGCTCATCACTAGTTACGAGTACCGAGCACTCGAGCATGGTAGTGCTCGCTCATCACTAGTTACCAGTACTGAGCACCCGAGCATGGTAGTGTTCGCTCATCACTAGTTACGAGTACCGAGCACTCGAGCATGGTAGTGCCCACTCATCACTAGTTACGAGTACCGAGCACTCGAGCATGGTAGTGCTCGCTCATCACTAGTTACGAGTACCGAGCACTCGAGCATGGTAGTGCTCGCTCATCACTAGTTACGAGTACCGAGCACTCGAGCATGGTAGTGCTCGCTCATCACTAGTTACCAGTACTGAGCACCCGAGCATGGTAGTGCTCGCTCATCACTAGTTACGAGTACCGAGCACTCGAGCATGGTAGTGTTCGCTCATCACTAGTTACGAGTACCGAGCACTCGAGCATGGTAGTGTTCGCTCATCACTAGTTACGAGTACCGAGCACTCGAGCATGGTAGTGTCCGCTCATCACTAGTTACCAGTACTGAGCACCCGAGCATGGTAGTGCTCGCTCATCACTAGTTACGAGTACCGAGCACCCGTGCATGGTAGTGCTCGCTCATCACTAGTTACGAGTACCGAGCACTCGAGCATGGTAGTGCTCGCTCAACACTAGTTACGAGTACCGAGCACCCGAGCATGGTAGTGCTCACTCATCACTAGTTACGAGTATAGAGCACTCGAGCATGGTAGTGCTCGCTCATCACTAGTTACGAGTACCGAGCACTCGAGCATGGTAGTGCCCGCTCATCACTAGTTACGAGTACAGAGCACCCGAGCATGGTATTGCTCGCTCATCACTAGTTACTAGTACTGAGCACCCGAGCATGGTAGTGCTCGCTCATCACTAGTTATGAGTACCGAGCACTCGAGCATGGTAGTGCTCGCTCATCACTAGTTTCGAGTACCGAGCATGGTAGTGCTCACTCATCACTAGTTACGAGTATAGAGCACTCGAGCATGGTAGTGCTCGCTCATCACTAGTTACGAGTACCGAGCACTCGAGCATGGTAGTGCTCGCTCATCACTAGTTACAAGTACCGAGCACTCGAGCATGGTAGTGCTCACTCATCACTAGTTACGAGTATAGAGCACTCGAGCATGGTAGTGCCCGCTCATCACTAGTTACGAGTACCAAGAACTCGAGCATGGTAGTGCTCACTCATCACTAGTTACGAGTACCGAGCACCCGAGCATGGTAGTGCCCGCTCATCACTATTCAGATGTGCATTTCCATGGATAGTACGCATACCCATTACAGTCTGTAGGGAAGGGGGTGTTCACATTACTGTGTTGTTTTGTCAACTGTGTGGCCACAAAACAAATCATATAGAGGTGCACTGTTTGATCCACAACCAAATACCCTTAGGGGCACTTTGCAAACTACGACATCGCAGCTGTGATGTCGGTGGGGTCAAATCGAAAGTGACGCACATCCGGCGTCGCAGGCGATATCTTAGTGTGTAAATCCTTTTTGATACGATTAAGGAGCGCAAAAACGGCCAAATTGTATCATTGGTGTAGGGTCGGTCATTTCCATAATTTGGAAATGACCGCTGTTCCGATGTTGTTCCTCATTCCTGCGGCAGCACACATCGCTGTGTATGAAGCCGCAGGTGCGAGGAACATCTGCTACCTGCGGCTCACGCCGGCTAAGCGGAAGGAAGGAGGTGGGCGGGATGTTTACGTCCCGCTCATCTCCGCCCCTCCGCTTCTATTGGCCGCCTGCCGTGTGACGTGGCAGGCGGGCAGGTGAGTGCATGTGAAGCTGCTGTAGCGATAATGTTCGCTACGGCAGCTATCACAAGATATCGCTGCTGTGACGGGGGCGGGGACTATCGCGCTCGGCACCGCAAGCATCGGCTTGCGATGTCGTAGTGTGCAAAGTGCCCCTTAGTCTTGGTTTACACAATTGTACTTTCTCCATCTGACAAAAACTGTCCGGTTATGCTAATCAGACTCTGATCAGAGTGAAATCCATTTTTTCTCAGATGTAGAGAGAGAAAAAAAAGTTTTTCCACCTTCCCTATTCTGTCCGTCCGTGAAAATGGGACCACACTCTGCTTTCATCCAAGTGCAATCCAATTTTTTTCACGGACCCATAGACGTGAATGCCCGCTTGCCATCCAATTCTCAGAGGTAAAGCTACTTTCACACTTGCGTTAGTCGCAACCCGCCGCTTTGGAAAAAAGCGCAATCCGTTACCAGCTTGATCTGTTTCTCATAGACTTGTATTGACGACGCATTGCGACTAATGTGTCTGCATTGCATCCGCCGCGTGACGGATCACTCGTGGAACAACTGACCGTCGGGCGGCAGGAACGCAGCATGTAGCGTTTTTTGAGCGGCGGAATCCTTTTTTTTCACTGCATATGCTCAGCTCTTATGTTTAATCATTGAAATCAATGATTCTCACTCTCTCGGCGGCCGGGAGATCAGCTGATCGTTCACAAGAGCCGGCCGCCGGTAAAACAGTAAAAAAAAAACAGCCTAACATGTACATACCGCTCAAAATCGGACACGTGCACTGCTTCATTAAATAACATTTGGTCCGAGTACGCGCTGATTTTTTTTTTTTTGACGGACCAAAAAAATCATTGACCGCACACTGATGCCACGTGTGATAGAAATGGTCAGGGTCCCATCAAAGCAAGGTCGCCTTGTCGTGGTTAGTGGGCTCCTACAAACTGTGTAATTTGTGCCCTAAATTCCTCACTGTCACATTCTATATTACAGTATACAGTTTACATTTGACATATTCAGTGTCTGCACTTTTTAGCGCACACTGATACACTGCACATATAACGCGATCATAGCAGCTTGAGTAGCGCCCCACGGGGCCTGCAGGGCTACCCGTCACCGGGCCAGTGGTATTTTGGGGTTGCTGTAACTGACCTGACTCAGCTCTGTGGCTTCGTCTGCTACATGAAAGGAGGGTGCAAGGGGGATGGGGGTTTTGCTTTGCAGTGACACCCGTGGTGCGCGGCTAGGGATTAGCCGCCGCTGCGAGATGTTGCTCTCCTCCGGGGCTGATATTACCACAGCTCAGATAGTCCAGCTCCCCACAGGTGGAGCGAGCCCCAAGAAGGACGGTGGCGACAGGGGGAAGGGCCATTGGCACCGAAGAGCGGGGCGTCTGTAATAAGAGGCTGAGGAAGAGGTTGCGGGCCCAGGTCTTTTACTCAGTTCTTAGGATGCTGCCCTCAGGGTACTGGTCACCGCCGTGCTGGGCCCCAGCCGATCCCGGATTAATTGTACCGCCCCGCGGCCTCGGCTGCGGCCGCCGAGCCGCTCGGATCGATGCTCGCGTTCTACAGGTGGTGGCTCGAGCCTCTCACGGACCTGGGGGTCACGTCGCTCTGCAAGGGGGGATTGGCATTACACACGGGGGATGCGGGTATTTGGATTTTGGGATGATTGTTTGTGACGCCACCCACAGGTTGTGGAGATGGTGGGCACCACCGCTGCGGTGAAGGTACGGGGACTTCCGGGAGCGGTGTAGTGGCGCAGCTAGGAGTTGACCCCTCCATGGGTAGGGGATGTTGGTCCCGGTCGGGCTGTGGGCAGGGGTGCAGGGCGCAGTGTTGTAGTGCAGCGCGGTGCGGTGCCTGATGGCACTGTTGTACTCACACAATTAAACCACAGAGTCACTGGTAAACCAAACGGAGGACTGAACGAGGCCCGCAGCCGGCTGCAGCTTTCTAGTCGGGTTGGCAATGTCCGCCTTTCTCCTGCACCTGTGTTTGTAGTGTGACCACTGTGCCTGGGCACTGGTAGTCCGCTCCCCAGCATGTATGTGTCGTAGGAGCCCCTGTTGCCCGCAGACGCTGGCCCTTGGATCTCTGGCCTTCGGCGGTGGCTACTATCCGGACGGGTTGGGCTGTTGCCTTCAATCGGGACTTTGGTGGGAATGAACCCCTGAGGTCCAGACCGCAGTTAATCTGACTATGGTGGTGGCATATAGCCTAGTCGGGGTCTGAGTACCCTGCCTGGTGCTCCGGTATCCAGTTAGCTCCCCGGTTCGGTTCCGGCGGGCCACTACCCTGTCCCGGTCCCTTACAGTTCTGCTGGTCGTATTCCCGGTCTCCTGCAGGCGGCCACTGCCGTCTGCCCGCCTGACTGTTTGAACAGTCTGTCCACTCTGACTGTGTGAACTCAACTCCTTGAACTCTCTGACTGAACTGACTGTCTTCCTGCCTCAGGCCAGTAGACTCCTCGGGGGGGCGTGTCTTTCCACCTGACTCTGCCCACCTGGTGTGCCTGTCTAACACTGAGGGAGGCAATCAGGCCTTTGTGGTTGACTGGTGGTACCTTTCTAGTGTGGGGGTGTATGTGGTGAGTGTAGTGACCTGTGATCCCTGGGGTCCAGGGCATCACAGAATCAGAGATCACCACTGGTGTTGTGGAGCGTGTGAGACCTTCCTCCTTGCACCTTGTAGAGTGGATCCCCGTGGTGTGAAGCTACTTGGGGACCCCAGTGTCCTTTGCTTTAGTTACCATCATGTTCGCAGGCAGGGCAAAACTATTATGGGCCCGACTGTGGTGTTGACTCCTGTCTCTAAATGCTGCTGTGCCCCAGGGTCTCTGTGGTGGGGGACAATGGGACATGAAATCCCCCTTCCCTGCAGATTCTGGTAGTCCACCATGGAATACGTTCTACCCTAGGGCTCTGCACCCTGACAGCGCCAGTCCCAAAGGGGCTGTTGGGGGCTCACCCTCCGGCTACCGTGTTGCTCCTCTGTGTCACCAGCTCCACCCGGTCGTCTCCTGTTTCTCCCAGTCTGCCTGGTCCTTTCCAGTCTACCCGGTCCTTTCCAGTCTGCCTGGTCCTAAAGGAGGGAGGACTGAAGCCATGATGCCTTGGCACTCTCCTTCTCTCCTTCCCTGGGAGAGCTCTGAAGCACTCATCCCGGGCGGTCTTTCTGAGGGGAGCTGTGAAGCACACCCCTCAGCGACCTGGCTTCTCCTGCGTCTCAGACTGATCTGAAGTGATTTCCTGTGTGTTCTGTAACTTCCCCAGTCAGCCCCCACCTTCCTGATGACTCACCCTGCCCTGGAAAAACCCATTGTTATGGTGACCATCTGTGTTGTGTAACTGCTGGCTGGCTGTGTTGTGTAAGTTATGAGCACAGCATGTTGTGTAAGCTATGAACACCAGTGGTTAACCTCTTCTTACCCAGGATAAGTACTGCACCTTAAGGCAGACGCAATACCCAGGGGTGCCAAACTTGCACCTGTTCACACTTGCCTCATTCTACCAGGAGTTTTATTATCTCATAGTTAAAAGCATAACACACTGCTTTTTTTTGTTTTTGGGTTTTGTTTTTTTTTGGTTTTTTTTTAGAACCTGCAAAACTGAATAACATTTTTGAAATCTGTTTCTCATGCTGCCTATTTTCCCCCCAACACATTTGAGCCATCAACGGGTTTTTATTTTTGAAAGCTGCAACGTGTCAGTTCTTTCAGCAGTTTTCTCCCATTCATATAAACGCGTAAAAATAAAATGCATATTTTTTGGCACAGCATTTTTCCCACCAACGCTCTGATTGGTGCCTAAGGGTATGTGAATGTGAGTTATTGGTGAGCAAATTTTTTTGCACCAAAAAACGCACTTTGTTGTTGAAAAACGTAATAAAAAAAGGCATGCATGTTAGGTGCATTTTAGTTTTTTTGGTGCTTTTTTTGCGAGATCAATGGTTGGAAGGTCTAAAAAATGCAGGAAGAAAACAAAACAGACCAACAATTGACAGGATGCTTCTTTTTTCTGCACCAAAAATTGCAAGGAAAAAAGAAGCCGCGTGTCTACAGCATTTCAGAAGTCAGTGACTTTGCTAGGATAAGGATAGACATGCAGATTTGGGCAACAAACTGCACCAAAAAAAGCCTCAAAAACTGCACTGTATGCACAGGGTCCTTATACAGATTTATTAAGGGGTCCTTAGCTGCTGAGTGCATCTTCATGTCGGAGCTGTTCACTTCTCTTCACTCCTTGCTTATGATGTAGCAGAGTTGAGTTTGTCACTGGTTGCTGCAAATGACAAGATTGGCTCTGCTACATCTGTAGCATTGAGGAGGCATTGTGCTGCTGTCTGTATTGTCCCCCCTCCTCTATCACACCTATTGTCACTCTTCTGCAATGCCAGGGCACTATCACTTACCACACTCCACCCAGGGCTCTGATGTCAGCTGGAGACCAGACCTCTGCCCTGAAATCTCCTCCTCTCTGTAAGAAGGATCAGTGGACATGAATGGGCAGCCTGTTACCGGCAGGATCACACCAGGCGGCTTCACACAGGTAGCAGCCTGAGCCTGCTGCAGGGAGCTAAAAGGTGTTGCAGAAGTCTTGGATCCCCCTATATACCTGGTCACCTGGAATTTGGCACAAGGGTCCATGGGCGGTATATGGTGAGTACTGACTGTGAATGCCTCTGTTCTGGCTTCTACAATTGCATTCTGCAAGGATTTGCTTAATCTCCTTAAAGAATCAGACTGGCCTCATCAGCACTGACACAAGGAATTGCGATTGCACAAGGAATTCTTTCATTCCCAAGTGGCGGAACTTTCTGTAGAATCCCCTCTCCTAACCCTTCTCTATACGACGCCCCCTTCAAGTCCAATTTTTTATGTGGTTCTGGCATACATGAACCAGGAGGTCCAGGATGAGCAGGACTATGCTTCTCGTTGGGAGGGCTCGCCGTGATCCTATTGAATTTCTTGGTCATGGATTTTTAGCAGACTATTGCTATAATGAACTGGTGCGAAACAAGTGAATTATAAGGATATGTTAGATATATAGTGATTATTTCTGTTTAATTGGTTCGTTATGATTTATATACCTTCATTCTATGACCCACTGTTGGTATTTAAAAGAGCCGTCTCCCTTTAATTTTCTGATATCCCTATTATGACGTCAATGAGAAAGAATCCCCTCCATGATCGATGGGATAAGAGGGTCCCAGCATTCTCCACAATTTGTGGTCAGTGTGGGGGGGGTCACAGCTTTTGGAACCTCCATGACGTAAACATCTATTTATGGGATACTGAGGGACAGAGGCTCTTTCTCTCAGCACCCAGCTTTCCCATGCTCTGCTATACATCTTTCTCTCAGCACCCAGCTTTCCCATGCTCTGCTATACATCTTTACCTCAGCACCCAGCTTTCCCATGCTCTGCTATACATCTTTACCTCACAACCTAGCTTTCCCATGCTCTGCTATTCAGCTTTCCCTCAGCACCCAGCTTTCCCATGCTCTGCTATTCAGCTTTCCCTCAGCACCAAGCTTTCCCATGCTCTGCTATACATCTTTCCCTCAGCACTCAGCTTTCCCATGCTCTGCTATTCAGCTTTCCCTCAGCACCAAGCTTTCCCATGCTCTGCTATACATCTTTCCCTCAGCACTCAGCTTTCCCATGCTCTGCTATACATCTTTCCCTCAGCACCCAGCTTTCCCATGCTCTGCTATTCAGCTTTCCCTCAGCACCCAGCTTTCCCATGCTCTGCTATACATCTTTCCCTCAGCACCCAGCTTTCCCATGCTCTGCTATACATCTTTACCTCAGCACCCAGCTTTCCCATGCTCTGCTATACATCTTTACCTCACAACCCAGCTTTCCCATGCTCTGCTATTCAGCTTTCCCTCAGCACCCAGCTTTCCCATGCTCTGCTATTCAGCTTTCCCTCAGCACCCAGCTTTCCCATGCTCTGCTATTCAGCTTTCCCTCAGCACCCAGCTTTCCCATGCTCTGCTATACATCTTTCCCTCAGCACCCAGCTTTCCCATGCTCTGCTATTCATCTTTCCCTCAGCACCCAGCTTTCCTATGCTCTGATATCATAAGAAAGCTAGGTGCTGAGGGAAATATGTATATCACAGCATGGGATTTTAATATTTATGACATATTAGAAAATGGTGAAAAATCCCTTTAAGGAGGAGCATATTCATGTGTCACTATATCGGCTGGACCACAGGAAACCCTCTTTGGCATCCCAAATTTATTATGGCCATTTAGCGCCCCCAGACCTGTAGCTTTGTAGGTAAGAGGGGATGTAATGCCAAGCATGTGTGTGCTGTATTGATTTCCTCAGTACTTGTAAAACAAATCTATTAATTTGGAGTTCCAGAGGCATAGAAGGAGAATATTTCGCTCACAGTATGCAACTGAAACAAATCCTCAGCTCTGAAAAGTCTAAGATCTGGCTAGATACAAAATCTATAATGGACGACATTTATAATACGAGTGTGTCTGGGTGCTTTGCCTTTGATAACCTGGCTCCCGACAGCAGGAGAGCTGCGTACTGCACTGATACTATTGCTGATAGGTTAAATGCCTTTTAATCCCTGGTAATTGCATCTCTCCGGGGTCATTTAATAATGGCGCTGTAACCTGACTGCCCCTGGCCATGCTGTACTGTATTACACCGTGCCCTGCTGAACCCACAAAGCGTGACACCACCTCTTAAATCATTCACGGCGTTCATGTAGCGTGTCCGGCAATCGGGGAGGTGTTTATGGTGAATTGTCAATTATTATTCATTTTCGTCAGTGCAAGCAGAGAGCTGCCCTCCCATCCCCTGTACAGTCATGGAATACAATGATACTATTCTGGCTGCCACTAGGGGGAGCTCTCTGCATATACATTTATATAATACCGCTCCAATTGGAGTAAATATACAACATATAGACCATAAAGGAATTATTGCAGGAGGTCCGGCTGCTGAGACCCCCCACTGATCCCGAAAACAGGGAGCCCAAATTCCCGTGTTAATAGAGTGATAGTGAGCATGTGTGACCACCGCTCCTATAGACAGTGAATAGGGCAGGGGTCGCACATGCTCACTACTGCGCCATCCACACAGTCTATTGCTTCTGGTTTTGGTAAATTTGTGTGTGGTTTAATTCCAGGTCGGATGTTGCTCATGTTACTATGAGCAGGCCTAAGGGCTAGGACACACGGCGAGTAAAACGGACCAAGTGGAATGCGATAAAAAAAATCGCATTCTACTAGGACTTATGTTACTCTATGGGGTAGTTCCCATCTTCAGTTTTTTTTCTCAGGCCTAATCGGACCGAGAAAACAATGCAGTATGCTGCGGGTGGATTCCAATTAGTTTTCACTCACACCCATACAAGTCTATGGGTGCGAGAGAAACATCGTACTGCACTCTGATGACACCGGAGTGCAGTGCAATAATTGCATTATCTATTAATGGAGGAGATGAGGAGATTAGTACTTCCCTCTGCTCCACAGCTGTGATCCAATCGCAGGATCGCATCACAGTGGCTCTCGCATCAGATGCTAAATACTCCTGTGGCCTTAGCGGAAATGTGCTACTGTGGCTGCAGGATCTCTAGACTTGTCTCCCTTTGAGCACATCTGGGACGTCAATGGTTGTAGATCTTGAAGATTCCTAAGCCAATCATTAAGGTGTAAGTGCCAGCACTGACACAGACAGAAAAGGGCCCCTGAGCAAGACAAGACCAATATATGGGCCCTTTGCAGCCCAAGAGCTCCTCAAAATGCACAATTCCACCTGCTTTGATGGTAGCAATGGGCCCCACAGGTTGCACCCTTGAGCCCCAGGATTTCTGTGTATGGCTTATACTCCATAAATCAAGATATTTTTCAAATTTTGTTTCTCCTCTTTAATCACATGCGGATCAATTACGTCCTTCCATCCTGTGATTTTCATAACTCCACGACTTTTCCTTAGTGTTGCAAGTTCAATGTTGAGGAGCGCATTTCATACCAAGATTTGTAACAGTTAAAGGTGTTGTCCCGTCTTACGTTACAAGTCTGCACACTTGTGAATCCTCACATTGTGCCCACTGCGTGCTGCGAGCATTCTCCGGTGCCAGAAAGTATGTAATTTGTATACATGCGGCCACATTCCAACTAGACTATCAAGTCTCACTCACTGCAAGTGTCTAGTCGGAATGTGGCCCGGAGGTATGAAAATCACACACTTGCTGTCACATGACTGCCCACTCCCGGCGTTGGCACCAGAGAATCTTTACAGAACAACTTGTGCACAAAGTGAGGATTCACAAGTGTGCAGTTACATAGAGTGACTGCAGACTTATAACTTAGCGGACCCCTGGAAGTTCGATTCGACCGGTTCAGCCAGACTTTAGATAAAGTTGGGTTTGGGACCTGGAATTGATCTGAACCCCAATGGAAGTCCGTTATTGGGCAGTTCAGGTCTCCGGCCATGTGCAGCCAACCATAAACAGATCACTTTCGGGAGCGGGTGGTCGGGGTTTTTCCTTTTTTTTTTGTTTTGTTTTGTGCACACTGTATTTGATCACGCTATTTTACCCCTAGTATGAGCCGTTGAAAAACTGCAAGCGGCTCGCGCACAGGGCTGAGCGTACCCGAGCGCAGCCATGCTCGCGCCAGTGGTTTGCATATGTAAATCATCTGATCTCCGAACCCGAACTTTATTTGTTTTGTTAAGTCTTTGATTGGTACGAACACCAAACCTCGGGTTTGCTCATCTCTACAATAAGACCCCTTTCATTTTTTTTTTTATTTATTTTAATGTATTTTCTGGTTGTATCTCTTTAAGATGACATCATAGGATGTTGACATTTCCAATTGGTTTTGTAGTGCCCCACGGGGCAGGTGGTTAACCTACTCGTTGCCGGGCAGTTGCGAGTCGGGTCAGGCGATGTTATGGGTTCCGTTGCGCCGAGGAATACAGTAAATGGTGGGGGAAGCGGGGTCATTTGGAAAGTTTGTCGTGACGCTACCTGTGATATGCGGTCAGGGATTAGCCGCTGCTGCAGTGTTCCTCTCCGGGGCAGGTGTTATGGCAACCGGGATGGTGTCGCTCCCCACAGACTGACTGAGCCCTGGGTGGATGAATAGGGGAGAAAATGGCGGGCGGATGGCGCCTAAGCGCTGGGCGGCGACACCGGTAAGGACGAGCCAACACAGTCTCTGCGGGTTCAAGGTGTAGTTTACTCACAGCTTCAGTCGCCAGCCCAGTAGTACTAGTCACTGCCGTGAAGGGCTCAGGTCGATCCCGGATCCGTGGGAGGTCAGAACCGGTGCGGTAGTCTGTGGGCCCTTCCTCACTGCACTTTTTCGTGCGGGTCCCTGTGGCTTGAAGCACTTAGAGTCCCTTCCGTACTAGGTAGAGTACTGTTCCCTAGCGTGGATCCCCTTGAGTCTGACAGTGATCTAGGCCCCCAAATCCTAGGTGCCACTTGGCTCTGGAAACTTGGGTAGTCAAAGAACCATGGAACCTCTCTGTCCGGCAGAATCTGGTGATGCAACGTGGAATTACACCACCCTAGAGTGCTGCACCCTGAACTGCGCTGGCCCCGGGAGAACTCACACGGTATCCTCTACAGCGACCGTTAAACTCCTATGTCCCACAGGAGCTACCGAGACGATGTCCGCTCACTGTCACTCCTGCTGGAGAACTCCCCTTTGGTCCCTGACCCTAGCCCAGTTCCCAGTGGGGAAGGGGAAATCAATGTATGTATGTGGTTGTGGATGATGAAACCGGCATTGACCTTCCTTGGATCCATGATCAGTACTACACCCCAAGTGGAGTGCAGTACCCTGTGGCGACCAGAGCCTCAGGGGCTTCACAGTTTCTTGTAGCCCCGTCAGGAATTGCAGCATGTGTTATGATGACGGCATGCTAACACTTTTCATACACTAAATTCTCATATACAATGTCATGTCTGTCATTTGCTGACGGATTCACGCAGAGAAAGCAGCTTTACAAGGAAAGCCCACTGAGGTCTGAACCCGCAGCTCCATAAGCAGCATCTCCGAGAAAGACTGAGAAATATAAGAAGCAAAGCGGAAACCAACCAAAAAGAAAAAGCAAAACCTCTTCAGATAGTGCTGAGATCACAAAACAAGCTCTGGAATGGGTTGGGTCTTTCCGTTTCTCTGCAGTCACAGTACACACCTCACTGTCTCTATGTAGCGCAAATGTAGACGTTTTTTCAAGTCCCCACAGAAAATAAAAGGTTAAAAATAGAAGTATTTATAATGAGAGCAAAAATAACCCAAGGTAGAGTGCAGACGTGTACGTCCCAGCCATGTTTTGCTTTATTCTTTATCACCCTGCTACATATCGTAATAATCGTATCATAAACATATTCAATGTGCTTCAGGCCACGTTCCATGTAAAAGACACAAGAAAAAAAATAAACAAATTACACAAAACCCATTTGTAGCAAGTGTTGTCTTCTCCATTGTGGATGCAAGAGAGCCTTATCAGATGAAATATAAATATAACAATATAAAGTGTTAGTTTTAAATTCAAAAATAAAATTTAAAAAAATATTAAGAATAATTTCTGCATCTATCTTTGAATATTTATTGAACCAATGTAAGTAATCAAAAGAAAATGACATCCATATGGGGAGAGAGCCTCTTAAAAGTACACCCCAGGCAAAAACAAAACACTGTTATGAACTGTGCAGGACTAAAGCGGGACGGCAAAATGATTTTAAGGTCCCCAAAATCAAATGATGAGAACCAATGAGCCACCACCTTACTTTAATTTAATTTAATTTAATTGCTATTTTCAGAATAAGGAACCGCAATGGGGGTAAACATCACCCCATATATGCAAATACTGTTAAGGCCGCTTTACACGCTACAATATATCTTACGATGTGTCGGCGGGGTCACGTCGTAAGTGACGCACATCCAGTATCGTAAGGTAGATTGTAGTGTGTGACAGGTACGTGCGATTGCGATTGAACGTTAAAACGTTCATCGCATACACATCGTTGAATCCTGACGAATTGCACGTCGGGTTGTTCAATGTTCCCGAGGCAGCACACATCGCAGTGTGTGACACCCCGGGAACATTGAACAGATCTTACCTGCCTCCCGCGGCTCCAGCCGGCAATGTGGAAAGAAAGAGGTGGGCGGGATGTTTTCGTCCCGTCATCTCCGCCCCTCCTCTTCTATTGGCCGGCTGCCGCGTGACGTCGATGTGACGCCGAACGTCCCTCCCACTCCAGGAAGTGGACGTTCGCCGCCCACATCGAAGTCGTATGGACGGGTAAGTACATGTGACGGGGGTTAATCACTTGTGCGGCACGTTCAACAAATTGAATGTGCCACACATACGATGGGAGCGTTGCAAATCGCATACGATATCGTATGCGAAATTGCAACTTGTAAAGCAGGCTTTATGGACAAGGGATTATATCTATTTTACTATTTTGATGTAAAAGAAACCATATGACTACAGAGTTTACATGAATATCATGATCTATTTGTAAAGTTGCACTCATACAGTTAGGTCCAGAAATATTTGGACAGTGACACAATTTTCGCGAGTTGGGCTCTGCATGCCACCACATTGGATTTGAAATGAAATCTCTACAACAGAATTCAAGTGCAGATTGTAACGTTTAATTTGAAGGTTTGAACAAAAATATCTGATAGAAATTGTAGGAATTGTCACATTTCTTTACAAACACTCCACATTTTAGGAGGTCAAAAGTAATTGGACAAATAAACCAAACCCAAACAAAATATTTTTATTTTCAATATTTTGTTGCGAATCCTTTGGAGGCAATCACTGCCTTAAGTCTGGAACCCATGGACATCACCAAACGCTGGGTTTCCTCCTTCTTAATGCTTTGCCAGGCCTTTACAGCCGCAGCCTTCAGGTCTTGCTTGTTTGTGGGTCTTTCCGTCTTAAGTCTGGATTTGCGCAAGTGAAATGCATGCTCAATTGGGTTAAGATCTGGTGATTGACTTGGCCATTGCAGAATGTTCCACTTTTTTGCACTCATGAACTCCTGGGTAGCTTTGGCTGTATGCTTGGGGTCATTGTCCATCTGTACTATGAAGCGCTGTCCGATCAACTTTGCGGCATTTGGCTGAATCTGGGCTGAAAGTATATCCCGGTACACTTCAGAATTCATCCGGCTACTCTTGTCTGCTGTTATGTCATCAATAAACACAAGTGACCCAGTGCCATTGAAAGCCATGCATGCCCATGCCATCACGTTGCCTCCACCATGTTTTACAGAGGATGTGGTGTGCCTTGGATCATGTGCCGTTCCCTTTCTTCTCCAAACTTTTTTCTTCCCATCATTCTGGTACAGGTTGATCTTTGTCTCATCTGTCCATAGAATACTTTTCCAGAACTGAGCTGGCTTCATGAGGTGTTTTTCAGCAAATTTAACTCTGTCCTGTCTATTTTTGGAATTGATGAATGGTTTGCATCTAGATGTGAACCCTTTGTATTTACTTTCATGGAGTCTTCTCTTTACTGTTGACTGAGAGACAGATACACCTACTTCACTGAGAGTGTTCTGGACTTCAGTTGATGTTGTGAACTGGTTCTTCTTCACCAAAGAAAGTATGCGGCGATCATCCACCACTGTTGTCATCCGTGGACGCCCAGGCCTTTTTGAGTTCCCAAGCTCACCAGTCAATTCTTTTTTTTCTCAGAATGTACCCGACTGTTGCTTTTGCTACTCCAAGCATGTCTGCTATCTCTCTGATGGATTTTTTTCTTTTTTTTCAGCCTCAGGATGTTCTGCTTCACCTCAATTGAGAGTTCCTTAGACCGCATGTTGTCTGGTCACAGCAACAACTTCCAAATGCAAAACCACACACCTGTAATCAACCCCAGACCTTTTAACTACTTCATTGATTACAGGTTAACGAGGGAGACGCCTTCAGAGTTAATTGCAGCCCTTATAGTCCCTTGTCCAATTACTTTTGGTCCCTTGAAAAAGAGGAGGCTATGCATTACAGAGCTATGATTCCTAAACCCTTTCTCCGATTTGGATGTGAAAACTCTCATATTGCAGCTGGGAGTGTGCACTTTCAGCCCATATTATATATATATAATTGTATTTCTGAACATGTTTTTGTAAACAGCTAAAATAACAAAACTTGTGTCACTGTCCAAATATTTCTGGCCCTGACTGTATAATGGTACCTATATATGCAAATAAGACCACAATGTCTGGTACATATCTCTGATTGCTCTAATCTGGTATAGGGACAGGGATTGGCATTGTGGAACAGCCTCCTTAACTGATATCTACACAGTTAAGGGCACTTTACACGCTGTGATATCGCTATCGAGTGTACCAGCCCTTGTCTGTTGTGCGTCACGGGCATATCCCTGCCCGTGGAGCACCACATCGCTTACACCCGTCACACGGACTTACCTTCCCTGCGACGTCGCTGTGGCGAGCGAACCGCATCCTTTCTAAGGGGGCGGTACGTGCGGAGTCACATCGACGTCACACTGCAGCCGTCCAATAGAAGCGGAGGGGCGGAGATGAGCGGGATGAACATCCCGCCCACCTCCTTCCTTCCTCATTGCGGTCGGCCGCAGGTACGAGGTTGTTGCTCGTTCCTGCGGTGTCACACATAGCGATGTGTGCTGCCACAGGTACGACAAAGAACCTCGCTACTGAATAGGCAACGATTTTTGGTAAGTGAACGACGTCTCACATACCAACGATTTTTGCCTCTTTTGCGATCGTTTAAGGTCGCTCATACATGTTACACGCTGCGATGTCGCTAACGACGCCGGATGTGCGTCACAAACACCGTGACCCCGACGATATATAGTTAGCGATGTCGCAGCGTGTAAATGGCCCTTTAGTGATTGTACAATGTATAATCTTACTAGCATTGTAGATACTCAATTATAGCATGTGTCACCTATATAGTACCTGGATCTAAAGAAAACAAAAAAAACTTTTGCTTTATTTTCAGGGGGTTATTTAATTTCAGTACTATATAAAAAAGCCAATTGGTGGCAAGTATTTTATTTAAATTAATTGCTCTTCTGCTTGTGTACATCCTGATTGTATCCCTGTAGAAATATGTTGTGTAAGAACTTGCCCTTTAAATGCGAAGCTTCTAGTAAAGTGTTTTATATGAGTGCAGTTGTAGTAAACCTCTGCCCTTGATCTGTTTGTTGCACTGTAAATGTTTAGGATTTTTTAGTAAAATAAATGGACAACTTACAATACTGAGCAATGCTCAGAGAACACTCATTCAGGCCACAGAGCAAGTATACACAGTATGTGTGCATGTGTGTGTGTGTGTGTGTATATCTATATATATATATATATATAATATATATATATATATATATATATATATATATATATATACACACCTACCTATTAACCAGTAAGGAGTGAGTGCAGCTCTGGTGACTAATACAGGAGGTAACGCAGGATCAGTACAGGATAAGTAATGTAATGTATGTACACAGTGACTGCACCAGCAGAATAGTGAGTGCAGCTCTGGAGTATAATACAGGATGTAACTCAGGATCAGTAATGTAATGTATGTAGACAGTGAATGCACCAGCAGAATAGTGAGTGCAGCTCTGGAGTATAATACAGCATATACAGTTAGGTCCAGAAATATTTGGACAGTGACACAAGTTTTGTTATTTTAGCTGTTTACAAAACATGTTCAGAAATACAATTATATATATAATATGGGCTGAAAGTGCACACTCCCAGCTGCAATATGAGAGTTTTCACATCCAAATCGGAGAAAGGGTTTAGGAATCCTAGCTCTGTAATGCATAGCCTCCTCTTTTTCAAGGGACCAAAAGTAATTGGACAAGGGACTCTAAGGGCTGCAATTAACTCTGAAGGCGTCTCCCTCGTTAACCTGTAATCAATGAAGTAGTTAAAAGGTCTGGGGTTGATTACAGGTGTGTGGTTTTGCATTTGGAAGCTGTTGCTGTGACCAGACAACATGCGGTCTCAGGAACTCTCAATTGAGGTGAAGCAGAACATCCTGAGGCTGAAAAAAAAGAAAAAATCCATCAGAGAGATAGCAGACATGCTTGGAGTAGCAAAATCAACAGTCGGGTACATTCTGAGAAAAAAGGAATTGACTGGTGAGCTTGGGAACTCAAAAAGGCCTGGGCGTCCACGGATGACAACAGTGGTGGATGATCACCGCATACTTTCTTTGGTGAAGAAGAACCCGTTCACAACATCAACTGAAGTCCAGAACACTCTCAGTGAAGTAGGTGTATCTGTCTCTAAGTCAACAGTAAAGAGAAGACTCCATGAAAGTAAATACAAAGGGTTCACATCTAGATGCAAACCATTCATCAATTCCAAAAATAGACAGGCCAGAGTTAAATTTGCTGAAAAACACCTCATGAAGCCAGCTCAGTTCTGAAAAAGTATTCTATGGACAGATGAGACAAAGATCAACCTGTACCAGAATGATGGGAAGAAAAAAGTTTGGAGAAGAAAGGGAACGGCACATGATCCAAGGCACACCACATCCTCTGTAAAACATGGTGGAGGCAACGTGATGGCATGGGCATGCATGGCTTTCAATGGCACTGGGTCACTTGTGTTTATTGATGACATAACAGCAGACAAGAGTAGCCGGATGAATTCTGAAGTGTACCGGGATATACTTTCAGCCCAGATTCAGCCAAATGCCGCAAAGTTGATCGGATGGCGCTTCATAGTACAGATGGACAATGACCCCAAGCATACAGCCAAAGCTACCCAGGAGTTCATGAGTGCAAAAAAGTGGAACATTCTGCAATGGCCAAGTCAATCACCAGATCTTAACCCAATTGAGCATGCATTTCACTTGCTCAAATCCAGACTTAAGACGGAAAGACCCACAAACAAGCAAGACCTGAAGGCTGCGGCTGTAAAGGCCTGGCAAAGCATTAAGAAGGAGGAAACCCAGCGTTTGGTGATGTCCATGGGTTCCAGACTTAAGGCAGTGATTGCCTCCAAAGGATTCGCAACAAAATATTGAAAATAAAAATATTTTGTTTGGGTTTGGTTTATTTGTCCAATTACTTTTGACCTCCTAAAATGTGGAGTGTTTGTAAAGAAATGTGTACAATTCCTACAATTTCTATCAGATATTTTTGTTCAAACCTTCAAATTAAACGTTACAATCTGCACTTGAATTCTGTTGTAGAGATTTCATTTCAAATCCAATGTGGTGGCATGCAGAGCCCAACTCGCGAAAATTGTGTCACTGTCCAAATATTTCTGGACCTAACTGTAACTCAGGATCAGTAATGTAATGTATGTACACAGTGACTCCACTATTCTGCTAGTGCAGCTCTGTAGTATATTGCAGGACGTAACTCAAGATCAGTATAGGATAATTGATGTAATGTATGTACAAAGTCTAACTCAGGTGTCCCTGCACTATTCCTCTTCCTCCTCTCAGCAGGGACACCTGCATACTCACCACTGTAGCCGGCCAGTTGTTATATCCCCACCTCATTCTTCTGCTCATCCCCGGTCTCCAGAGCCAGCATACATCACGTAGGTCTCCTGGCAGCATTCTTAGGGAATGCACGCTCTCCGCCTTTTAAAGGGGCAGTACACAGTCTAAAGTGTTACCAATCTATGGCTGGTGTGTATTTAAGGCACCTTTCCATGTAGCGAGGTGCCTGAGCAATCCGCATCCTAGTATGTTAATTCCCGCTAGTACACCAGTCTGCTGTCTGCCTCCTGATACTGACTCTTGTCTGTAGCTCTGATCCCATTCTACTAGTCTCTGTACTGACTCCGTCCTGCTAGCCTTCAGTAGCTGTTGCTGCTCAGACGTCATCCCGCTACTTTCCAGTAACGTCTCCATCCTTCCTACTCTCCTGTATCTGCATCTCTGGCCCTTCGGTCAGCTGCTGCAGTATCGCGGACTGCCTTAGAGTGGCACCTGGTGTCTACTGGCCGCCCAGTCTATCCTCACCATCAGAGGCTCTGGTGAAGACCCAGTAGCACTTAGTCATGGCACTTCACGGTAAGCCCAGTTGTGGCGCAGTGCGTCCACTTCCCCCAGCATGACCCTGCTGACTACAATCTGCTATTTTCAGAACTATTTTGAGAGATGACATACTGCATTTTGAACTACTGGCCCACCAATTCACTTCCAATCAGGCCAACATGGATTTTTTAATGTCCCACCTAGTAGGGGAGACCCTCGCCTGGATCTACCCCCTATGGGAGAGAAGAGACCCTGTCACCTAAGGCATTCAGGCCTTTTTTGGGGCCTTCAGCAAGGTCTTCAATAAGCCGGGCTGTGTCTGCAGCTTCCTCTCTTCTCAGGTTGCATCAGGGTAGCCTGACTGTGCGTCAATATGCAGTTGAATTCTGTTGTCTTTGGACCATCGTTGCTTACAAGCCACAGCTTGTTGGTTTTAATGATTCTACATTTATCTGTTTTAAGAATTATACAATAAACTTTTGGATTTTAAGTTAAATCTTGGGGCTGGATTTCCACCATTTTGTCATTGGAATTTCTTGTCAGAGAGTCTCCTGTCATCCAGCCACGGACTGCAACTGAGGGTGAGCTGGCTAAACACCAATTTATCATTGTACACCTCTGATAGAGATGCCGCCCTCGGCTAGGAGAACTCATCTCCGTTGACTCTGCCTATGTTTGTGTTGTGTGGAGAAACCTGGTTCTCTGAGAAGGCCCTCTTGAACTCTAGATAGGAAGGGGATTTCCTGCAGCAAGCCATGGTAGATCAGTATCTGATTCCTGCTTGACATGTCCAAAGTCCTTTGATGGTCCATCAATTTAAGGGCCCTGTCCAAATACGTGCACTTTGCTACTGAGCAGGTTGAACTATGGGTAGGAATTTTGCATACATAGAAGATTTCCTTTCTGGTGCTTCCAAACCGATCTCAACCTCTTCTCCTGGAACTGCCTTGGCTCCGAACTCAGGAGGCCTTTCTAGATTAGAGATCCGAAGAGGTGTTCCGTTGGGGTCCATCTTGTTTAGAAGGGTGTTTCAGTATGACTAGTCCAGTCTCCTATGACACTTTCTAACCCTCCAGGCTTACCTATTGGTCATATGCTGAGGTCTTCAACAAGAAGGAGGCAAAGAGGTTGCCTCCACACAGCATGTACAACTGACACATTGACCTTCTTCCTGGATCTTCCCTTCCTCGAAGCTGTATCTATCCCCCATTGTTGATAGAGACCCAAGCCATGTCTAATTATGTCTAAGGAAACCAGGAAAGAAGATTCATCCAGAAGTCGTCCTCTAGAGCAGTGTCATAGGTGTGTCATGCTTGACAGACAGTCCTATGGTGTCCGGTTGTAGAAGGTCTCGGCTACACAAACTGCTCCCTGACATTCTCCTCTTCTCTGCTTGGGGTTAATCCCTTTCCCTTTAGGTCCCTGAGGATATCCTCACCTTTCAGCTGCTAATCATCAGCACTTCCCTTTGTGTCCTTAAAGAGAATCTGTCACCAGTGTTTCAGCCAATAAGCTGCGGCCACCACCAGTGGGTCTTATATACAGCATTCTAACATGCCACTGTGTAGAATGTAAAAAACACTTTATAATACTTAACTGAGGGGTACTTTGCACGCTGCGACAGCCGATTGTACCGATGCCGAGCGCGATAGTCCCCGTCCCCGTTGCAGATGCGATATCTTGTGATAGCTGCCGTAGTGAACATTATCGCTACGGCAGCTTCTCACGCACTTACCTGCCGTGCGACATCGCTCTGGCCGGCGACCCGCCTCTGTGACGCCCTGGACTATCCAGGTCGTTCCAGGTAGACACACAACAACACTACACACCCCTTTCCAGTTAGGTAACATCAGTCAAACTTAAAAGCCTTGTCACCACCCTCCTGGTTTGATGTCCACACCAGGGGGGGTGGGGCCAGGCGGTTGGCTCCACCCACCGAGGAGTTCACAGGCCTGGAGGCGGGAACCCAAGTAGTCTAGCTCAGGCTCTGGAAGAGTCAAGTTCAAGTTCACGAGCAGTCCTGTGTCCAGGCTGCCCAGAGACTACCAGGTGGCTGTGTCGTAGCCCAGTCGCCACTGGCAAGGAGGCAGACGGTAGTGGCCGCCTGCAGGAGACCGGGAAAACGACCGGTGGAACCGTAAGGGACCGGGACAGGGTAGTGGCCCCCCCGGAACCGAACCGGGGAGCCAACTGGATACCGGAGCACCAGGCAGGGTACTCAGACCCCGAACTAGGCTAGAAGCCACCAACATAGTCAAATTAACTGATTGCGGTCTGAACCTCAGGGGTTCATTCCCACCTAAGTCCCGATTGAAGGCAACAGTCCAACCATTCCGGATAAGTACCACCGCCAAGGGCCAGAGATCTAAAGGGCCAGCGTCTGCGGGCAAACGGGCTCCTACGACAGATACACGTCGGGGAGCGGACTACCGGTGTCTAGGCACAGGAGTCAAAACATTTACACAGAGGTGCAGGAGAAAGGTGGAGATCACCAACCTAATCTGGAAGAAGCTGCAGCCGGCTGTGGGCCCCGTTCACCACTCCGTTTGGTTTACCAGTGACTCCAGTGTCTTGTGTCAGAGTGAGTACACCAGTGCCATCAGGCACCGCGCCACGCTGCACCGCAACACTATACACTGCACCCGGGCCCCGGCCCGCCGGACCCCGGGACCAACATCCCCTACCCACGGAGGGGTCAACACCTAGCTGCGCTACTACACCGCTCCCGGGGGTCCCCACACCTTCACCGCAGCGGTGGTGTCTACAATCACCACAACCCGTGGGTGGCGTCACGAACTATCATTTCAAACCAAACATCCCCGCGTGTAGCGCAAACTCCCTTGCAGAGCGACGTGACCCCCGGGTCCTTGAGAGGCTGGAGCCACCACCCGTAGTGCGAGCACGGATCCGAGCGGCTCGGCTGTCACAGCAGAGCCCGCGGGGCGGTACACCTCCTTCCTAAGGGGGCGGGTCGTGCGGCGTCACAGTGACGTCACACGGCAGGCGGCCAATAGAAGTGAAGGGACAGAGATGAGCGGGACGTAAACATCCCGCCCACCTCCTTCCTTCCGTATAGCTGGCATGAGCCGCAGGACGCAGGTAGATGTTCCTCGCTCATGCGGCTTCATTCACAGTGATGTGTGCTGCCACAGGAACGAGGAACATCATCGTGTCTCCTATTGGTGCGACATTATGAAAATGGCCGACGCTACACAGATCACCGATTTACGACGCTTTTGCGATCGTTTATCGGTGCTTCTAGGCTTTACACGTTGCGACGTCATTACCGGTGCCGGATGTGCGTCACTTTCGATTTGACCCCGACGAGATCCCAGTCGCAATGTGCAAAGTACCCCTAACAGTCGCGCTGCGAAGGATTTGAGTCAGATGAGCGTCTCTGTTCTCCAGTGTCAGCGCCTCCTCTTTTGGCCATTTTCGTCCTCCTTCTGAAGCCTGTGTGCATGATACATACTTTAATCTGCCCTGCTCAGGGCAGATCAAAGTGCGCCTGCGCAGGACCTCGATGCTGGCGAGTGTGGATGACTTAAGACGCGTCATGCACCCCGGCTACAGAAGAAGGATGACAAAGATGGCCGAAAAAGGTGGCACCGGACAACGGAGACGCCCATCTTATACAAATCCACCGCAGCTCGACCATTAGGTGAGGATTATAAAGTGATTTTTCTGTTCTACACAGCGGCCTGGGCTCTTATATACAGCATGTTGGAATGCTGTATATAAGAGCCCACTGGTGGTGTTCACAGCTTATAGGCCGAATAACGGATGACAGGTTCCCTTTAAATACTCTTATTCCCCCTTGGTCTTTGCTGGAGATAGAGTTAAAAATCTATACAGGCATTGGATGCAAGCAGTCAGCTAGTATCCATGTGAAGAAACATTGTTGTTTGTTGCTGTACCTCTCCCTGAATCATCCTGGAAGATAAGTTGTTCATATGCTTTCCCGAGCTCCCTATGTCTTCTTTAGAGCTTAGTGGGGTCAACTAAGCACTCATCCCATCCGTTCCCCACCTAGGGCCCAGTTCTAGGGTCAGTCAGGCTCAAGTATCCTATCCTGGCGCATAGGTGCGGAACCCATCTAGGGTGGACAGTTGAGCCAGGAGCCAGCAGAAGCTTTGGTCTGGGGTCACCATCTCCCCCTTCCCTAGACATAGTTTCCCTTCTCTGTCACTGTACATGTAATACTTTCCCATACCTACCACGACAGACAGAGGCAGGGTTCCTCTTTGTGAAGAAAAAAAGATGAAACTCTCCGGCTGTGTATTGATTATAGGAAACATATATCTTTGTGCCGTGTTAGCCAGTAGAAACTTTGGACCAGACCTCCATCAGAGGACAATAAAACTTTCACACTCCTTATCTATGAACTGCTCCAATATTTACTGCCACAACTGATTGTCCCCTTCCTATAGTGATAGTTCTGCTTCACGTCACTTGTTTTATTTATTGCACTATTCTATGTCCTGTTGTGTATAGATATCTGACTCTTCAGATTTTGTGTTATACTGAGCCTGATGAAGAGACCCGTGTAGTCTCGAAAGCTTGCTATTATTACCATCTTTTCAGTTAGCCATTAGAAGGTATCAACCACTGAGGACTCCGTTTTTTTTAAACAATTGATTATAGGAGTCTCACTGGATCATTATTAAGAACAAGTATCCGATGCCTCTAATCCCAGAATTGTTTGATCATCTAAGAGGGGCTAAGATCTTTACCAAACTTGGCCTAAGAGGGGTCTACAACTTAAAGGGAACCAAACATCAGGATTTTCGTGTATAAGCTGCAGCCAGTGCAGTACTGGCACTATCAGGCACAGTGTGTACATACCATCAGGGGGCAGCTCGGGTGTTTAGTCAGTGAAATACAACTTTATAAAGTTTGAAATTTCGTGCACTTTTTGATTGACATGTGCACCTCTCTGTTAATGTCCGGGCGGGTTATGCAGGAGTTCCCCGCCCCCCCACCAGCCTGTTCCTCCCTCTCTCCTGATGTCCGGGCGGGTTATGCAGGAGTTCCCCGCCCCCCCACCAGCCTGTTCCTCCCTCTCTCCAGGCGGGTTATGCACGTGTTCCCCGCCCCCCCGCGCCGCCTGTTCCTCCCTCCCTCCCTCTGGCTGTATGTAAATATCTAATCTTCAGAAACATGGCGCCGGAGTGGGCCTCTGTGCATAGCGCTTATCTCCGGCGCCATGTTTCTGAAGCCCCCGCATTACACAACTTGGTGTCTGAGAGGGCGGCGCCACAGCGATGTCACACCGGCTGGTGTGTTGGCCCGGTGTCCTGGGGCGGCACGATACAGGAGCAGCAGGTAATCGCGTCCTCCGATCAGCTGTTCTGCAGTCCTGTTGTGATCGCGCTCGCTCCTGCGGTCACAACGGGATCTGAAGGAGCGAGGGCGCATGCGCCGCCCTCTAACACTAAGCTGTGTGATGTGGGCTTCAGAAACATGGCGCCGGAGATAAGCGCTGTGCGCAGAGGCTCACTCCGGCGCCATGTTTCTGAAGATTACATACATTACATACAGCCAGAGGGAGGGAGGGAGGAACAGGCGGCGCGGGGGGGCGGGGAACACGTGCATAATCCGCCCGGACATCAGGAGAGAGGGAGGAACAGGCTGGTGGGGGGGTGGGGAACTCCTGCATAACCCGCCCGGACATTAACAGAGAGGTGCACACGTCAATCAAAAAGTGCACGAAATTTCAAACTTTATAAAGTTGGATTTCACTGACTAAACACCCGAGCTGCCCCCTGATGGTATGTACACACTGTGCATGATAGTGCCAGTACTGCACTGGCTGCAGCTTATACACGAAAAACCTGATGATTGGTTCCCTTTAATTCATATTTGTCAAAGAGATGAACGGAAGACTGCTTCAACATCCGGGATGGTCATTACAAATACCATGTTATGCCATTTGGGCTCAGTAATGCCCCAGCTGTTTTTAAAGAGTTCTTAAACAATATCTTCAGAGACCTCCTCTACTCTTGTGTGGTGGTGTACTTTGATAATATATTGGTTTTCTCTCCAGACCTGACTTCTCACAGAAAGTATTGCAAAGACTTAGGGAGAAAAATCAACTATATGCCAAGATCAAAACGTTTGCCGTATTTGAACCGTCTTCACTTCAGTTATATCATCTCAGACAATGGACTGAAGATGGATTCTGAAAAATTGTCTGCAATTCTCAAATCGCCTCATCCTCCTAGTGTGGCGCCCTGGACAAGCCAGGACGTCACAGGTACTGCAACAACACACCCCACACCCCGGTTAGGCACACCAGCCACACACACACAAATCCTTGTTGCCTCCCTCCAGGGGCTGATGTCCACACCAGGTGGGGCGGAGCCAGGTGGTTGGCTCCTCCCACTGAGGAGTTCACAGTCCTGGAGGCGGGAAAGAAGGGCAGTTGAGTTTGGGGTGTAGAGAGTGAGAGTCAGGGAAGTGGTAGTGGAGGAACTGACTGGCCGTGTCCGGGTACGTGGCCCGGGCACCTGACAGCAAGGTTGGCAGACGGTGGTGACCGTCTGCAGGAGAGGCAGATTTACGCACAACCGTAAGGACCGGGGACGGGTGGTGGCCCGCCGGTACCGGACCGGGGAGCGAAGAGAAGCCAGCACCATCCGGCAGGGCCTACGGACCCCGACCAGGCTAAGAGTCGCCGTTAAACCGGTCAAATCCGTCAGCGACGGGAACCTCTGGGGTTTCCCAGCAATAAAGACCCGACTGAAGGCAACCGTCCAAACCGTGAGGGAGATAAAGCTACCGCCAGAGCTAGAGCTCCCAGGGCCAAAGCCTGCGGGCAACAAAAGGGGCTCCCTTAGCCAACACACCGCTGGGGAGCGGGCTACCGGTGGGAAGCCATCGGGGCCAAGAACATAACACCGGTGCACGGAGAGACCGTTACCACCAACTGACCGGGAGTGACCGCCGCAGCCGTCTGTGGGACTCGTCCATCCAGCCGTTTGTTTTACAAGAAACTCCGTGTGCGTTACTGGCTGAGTAAGTACCACCGTGTCGTCTGGCACTGCGCTGCCCCGCGACCCTGCACCTGGCCAGGCCCCGCAATCCACCAAACAGACAATAACTCCGGGCCCCGGGACTACCAAAACCCCCCTACCCACGGATGGGAGAGAAACACCCCAGCTGCTCCCTGTCATCGCTCCCGGGATCCCCGTACAGAGCAGCGGTGGTGCCCCAACCTCACCACACACCGTGGGTGGCATCACGAACAGACATCCCAAACCCCAACAAACCACCCTTTTCACTCACGGGCGAGGAGCGCCGCTCGAGTCCCCGGATCCGGCCCACCGCTCGAGCCACCGAGCAGCAGCAGCGCCGGACCCGAGCATGGTGAGCGCAGCGTCCCCTCCTCGCCCACGACAACTTGGCGTCACGAACAGGATCCTACCGCTCTGCCGTCTGGTAGAGGTGCGCCATGTGTCCCGCCGAAGGGTCCGGCCGAAAATTTTCAGTAGCCGCCATTTTGGGCGTGAAAAGTCCCCGCTTGAGCATCTTCCCGAGCAGCGGAGGCGCGAAAGCCGAAGCTCCGCCCCTGAAGAGGAGGGGCCGGAAAGACACCAAGGGGGGACGCAGATGGAGAAATGGCGGCATCTTGGGGCTGGAGCGTGGGAGCACCCGCCACCAGAGCGTCTAAGCTTTGGAGGAGCAGAGGGGGAGTAGCCTTCGAAGACGGCGGCCCGGGTGAGCTCCCCACCGGGACCGCTGCGTGGCTGGAACGAGAGCTGGGCCGGTTTTGTACGAAGGTCAGGGCGCAGAGCCTGCAGCAGCTGTTGGATTGGCGGGCAGAGGTGCGCAGGATGGTCGCCGTGGTGGGGGCCCGGGAGCAAGGGGCCGCGGCGGCCGTGGCACGCCGTTACCAGGCCACCCAAGTTCCTGAACCAGCCCTGATTGAGTGGGAGCCGGAGACCGGCCCTGCCGCAAGGGGTCCAGAGAGAGTGCAGCTGATGGAGGAGGAGGTCCCAAGCACGCTGCCTCCGCCGCCGTTTCCAACAGCGATCAGCGGTTCTGGACTGCACTGCTTATGGAAGGAGAACCCGATGTACCGTCCGGTCCCGGACTGGGCCGACCCTCCGCGGTGGTAGCCGCCCCAGGGTCAGCGGTCCCCCGCTGCAAGTTGTCCCCGTTGGGACCACCAGTACCGTTAAGTATGTAACCGAATGATAAGAAAGTATAATCAACCGAACTGTGACCAGATTAACACCGTGATTTAACCGGCCGTTGCCGGCAACTAGTCCCCGTTGGGACTTCCTGCAACCGTTGCGTAAGGAACTGCTTACGGACAAGCCCGAGAACTTGCAGGGCAACCACAAACTTGTGGAATGTAAATAAAAATGTTGGCTTATACCGTTGCCACCTCCGGAGAGGCTGATTTGGGAGGATGGGCCTGGAGGAAAGGGATGGCCCAGGCCCGCCACTACCGTAACCGGTGGCAATCCTCCGGGGGTTCAGGGGTCCCCCATGGACGTGGGTCCCCTGAAAGAGACCGTACCCGCTCGGACAATTTGGTTCTGGACTGGGGCAAGGGGTGCTGCCCACTTCTTAGGGTCAGCATCAGGGCCAGGTTGTTTGGGCGGGGGGAAGAGCGGAAGCCGTTACCGTTAATAAAATTGACTACCGTTTGTAACGTTACAAGTACCGTGCCTCCCGTTATGGGAAGTTATAAAGAAATGCTTATGTTATGTTTTTATATGTTTTTCTATTTTTCTACAGTTAACAAAAATAAAACCGGTGATGGACGAGCAGCCCGCGGACGGTCTGCGTTTAACCAAGGGGGAATGTGGCGCCCTGGACAAGCCAGGGCGTCACAGGTACTGCAACAACACACCCCACACCCCGGTTAGGCACACCAGCCACACACACAAATCCTTGTTGCCTCCCTCCAGGGGCTGATGTCCACACCAGGTGGGGCGGAGCCAGGCGGTTGGCTCCTTCCACTGAGGAGTTCACAGTCCTGGAGGCGGGAAAGAAGGGCAGTTGAGTTTGGGGTGTAGAGAGTGAGAGTCAGGGAAGTGGTAGTGGAGGAACTGACTGGCCGTGTCCGGCTACGTGGCCCGGGCACCTGACAGCAAGGTTGGCAGACGGTGGTGACCGTCTGCAGGAGAGGCAGATTGACGCACAACCGTAAGGACCGGGGACAGGCGGTGGCCCGCCGGTACCGGACCGGGGAGCGAATTGAAGCCAGCACCATCCGGCAGGGCCTACGGACCCCGACCAGGCTAGGAGTCGCCGTTAAACCGGTCAAATCTGTCAGCGACGGGGACCTCCGGGGTTTCCCAGCAATAAAGACCCGACTGAAGGCAACCGTCCAAACCGTGAGGGAGATAAAGCTACCGCCAGATCTAGAGCTCCCAGGGCCAGAGCCTGCGGGCAACAAAAGGGGCTCCCTTAGCCAACACACCGCTGGGGAGCGGGCTACTGGTAGGAAGCCATCGGGGCCAAGAACATAACACCAGTGCAGGGAGAGACCGTTACCACCAACCGACCGGGAGTGACCGTCGCAGCCGTCTGTGGGACTCGTCCATCCAGCCGTTTGTTTTACAAGAGACTCCGTGTGCGTTACTGGCTGAGTAAGTACCACCGTGTCGTCTGGCACTGCGCTGCCCCGCGACCCTGCACCTGGCCAGGCCCCGCAATCCACCAAACAGACAATAACTCCGGGCCCCGGGACTACCAAAACCCCCTACCCACGGAGGGGAGAGAAACATCCCAGCTGCTCCCTGTCATCACTCCCGGGATCCCCGTACAGAGCAGCGGTGGTGCCCCAACCTCACCACACACCATGGGTGGCGTCACGAACCGACATCCCAAACCCCAACAAACCACCCTTTTCACTCACGGGTGAGGAGCGCCGCTCGAGTCCCCGGATCCGGCCCACCGCTCGAGCCACCGAGCAGCAGCAGCGCCGGACCCGAGCATGGTGAGCGCAGCGTCCCCTCCCCGCCCACGACATTAGCATTAAGGTAATTCAATGATTTTTGAGATTTGTGAACTACTACCACGAACTTATCCCTATTTTCTCGTCTTGGACTGCTCCAATTTCTGCAATCATCTACAAGGGCGCAAATCGAAGAGTTGGACTATGGAGGCTGAGACTGCATTTCTTTCCTTAAAACAGGCCTTCTCCTCTACTGCTCAACGTTAATAGGCAATTCTTTCTGGAGGTGGATGCTTTGTCTTCTGGGGCAGGGGTGGTACTCACGCAAAAGTCTCCCTCCGAAAGGTAACCCGTGTTGTTTTCTCCAAGGCCTTCTTTGCATTTCAAGCTCAACTAGTCTATTGGGGGATCAAGAATTGTTGGCAATTAAAATGGCTTTAGCGAAGTGGCAGTATTTGCTCAATTGAGCAATTCTTCCAGTCCTTATTTATACAGATCATAAGAGCCTAGCCTACCTGAAGTCCACACAAAGGTTGAATCCGACCAAGCTAGGTGGTCTGTTCTTTGCTCACTTCAAACTCATCCTTCATTTTCGATCGGCAGACAAAAACATCATGACAGATGCCCTCTCTATGTCTCTCCTACTTCCCGGCCAGGAGGAAAAACTCCAACAAATCCTTGAGCCCACCAAAATAATTACTCTGGCTCTGGTGGACTTGTCTCAGATCCGTCCAGGGAAGACTTTTGTGTCAGAATCTGATAGAAAGCAAATTTTGTAGTGGGGCAACTCTTCTAAATTGGCTGGCCATGCCAGGCAGAAAAAGGCCATTCAGCTCACCACTCGACATTACTGGTGGCAATCTATGTGGAAGGACATTCTGGAATTCATATGTAAATTGGGCACCGGCGCTACAGAAATAATGGAACCGCTGGTGATCAAGTGGTTCTGTGTGAAAACCACCTAGATAAAATGGTTAAAATGAAATAATAAATATAACACCTCGCATCCAATCGAAATGCATGTAATGATGCTGGACCAATATTGCCCAAAAAAGTCCTTAGCACAATGAAATTGGATTAAGTGTCAATAGCAATACCGATTTCCACCACAGAAACAGAGCTGCACAGTGGCGATAATACCACAAAACATGAATGTCACTTACTTAGAAACCGAAAGGTTCAAGAGCTGCAGATGGAACCGGCAGGTGGTACGCGCCACCCATGGTGTGGCTAGGGCTTCCATGAAGAGGCTAAGTCCAAGTCTAACTTCTCCAGGAGTAAGTTGTGCAGAGCGGGTGGCATAGAAAATGCGATATAGCCGGAGCACACAGGCCGGTGGTGTCCTGGCTGTATAGAAGTCGCATGTGGGATAGCGTGTGACGTCACAGGGTCAGATGGTGAGCACTGCAGGCTCACACTGGGTCTAAAAACCAACACGTTTCAAAGGACTGTGCGTCCTTCTTCGTCAGAAATTGACACTTAATCCAATTCCATTGTGCTAAGGGCTTTTTTGGGCAATATTGGTCCAGCATCATTACATGTATTTCTATTGGATGCGCTGTGTTCTATTTATTATTTCATTTTAAACATTCTGGAATTCGTTTTTGGTTGCCCTTCATGCACTTGGAACACAACTCCAAAGCAAACGAACATGGCAACTTCTTCTACCATTTCCTGTTCCTTCGGCTTTCAGGAAGCACACGGCCATGGATTTTGTTACAGATCTACCGGTATCCTCTAGGTGCTCTCTCATTTGAGTAGTGGTGGACCGCTTCTCGAATATGGCTCACTTTACTCCGCTGCCTGGTCTCCTATCAGCTCTTGTGCTTGCAAAAGAATTCATGCAGCATATCTTCCATCTCCACGGGTTCCCTCTTCGCATTGTGTCTGATAGGGGTATCCAGTTCACATCCAGATTCTGGAGAGGCACTTGTAAACTTTTGAATGTGTCTGGGTTCTCATCCATTTACCATCCTCAGTGTAACTGCCAGATAGAGTGGGTCAACCAGATTCTTAAAACTTTTCTGTGGCATTTCACAAATGCGCACCATGACAACTGGACTAAACTGATGCCTTGGGCGTAATTCTCCTACCATAATCACATAAGCGAGGCTTCAGTGAAGTCACCTTTCTTTATTGGCTTTGGTCAACAGCCTAACATCCTTCTCCACGTTTCAACCATTTCTGGTATTCCAGTAGTCGACAGTCTCACTGGGGATTTCACTAAAACCTGGGAGGAGACTAAAACCGCTCTTAAGAAATTCTCCAAGCAGATAACGAAACATGGTGACAAGAGGCGAAGAGACTTACCACATTTCCATCCAGTGGATAAAGTATGACTCTCCTAGAAATATCTTCGACACAAGGTTCCGTAAGTTCGGTCCACGCTTCACCGGTCCTTTTGAAAACATCAGGCAGATCAACGCTATGTCCTACAAGTTAAAGCTTCCTGCCTCTTTACATGTGCCAAACTCCTTTCAAACCTTCTTCAAAGTCTTGTTCAAAGTCTTCTCAAACCAGTCATCATGAGACATACCCTCCACTTTCTGACTATCTGCTGCACTGACCCCAATACTTTCACCCCACTTGGTGATGGACGGAATGGAATACTACACTTTGGCTGAGATGCAGTATCCCTGTGGCAACTGAGGCCTCAGGGGCACCACAGGAGCTCTTAGCTCAAGCACTCATCTGCGCATGTGCCACATCTGGCCCATTGTTGTCCCATCAGCAGACTAAAGGAAAATGGCACCCGGAGGTGGCGCGTGCACAGATGAAATCTTGGCTTGTCATTGAGCCGATAACTTAATCTGCGCATGCACTGACTCCGGATGCCATTTCTTTTAACACTAGAACTACTGAGGTAGTCATTTTGACTACTTCGCACTATGTAGTTGTCGCGGGCGGGGAGGAGGGTGTCAGCACACCGCGCTCACCCCTTCTGCTCGGGTCCGGCTGCTCAGTGGTGGCTCGAGCCGTAGGCCGGATCCCGGGGGTTTTTCTCGAGCGGCACTCCTCGCCCGTGAGTGAAAGGGGGGGTTTGGGATGTTGGGATAATGTCCGTGACGCCACCCACGGTTGTGGTGATGTGTAGCACCACCGCTGCTTAATGCGGGGATCCCGGGGATGGTGATGGGGAAGCAGCCAGGTGTTGTGTTGCCCCTCCGTGGGTAGGGGTTGGTGATCCCGGGGCCCGGTGATGGCTTGGGAGGTGCAGGGCTTGGTGGGCGCAGGGACGCGGGGACAGCGCTGTGACTTGCGGCACTGTGGTACTCACTCAGCCTGAGACGTGGACACAGTTTGTACGGTAAACCAAACGGCTGGTAGGACGGTCCCACAGACGGCTGCTTTGCTTTCCCGGTAGGTGACGGTGATGTCCCTCTTCCTTGCACCTGTATGTACGGATGGTTGCGATGGGTCCCCACCGGTAACCCGCTCCCCGGCTTCAAGCTGGGCCGGAGGAGCACTACACTTTGCCCGCAGGCGCTGGCCCTCAGAGACTGGTGCCCTGGCGGTGGCGGTGCCTCTGTTGTACGGGTTGGGCTGTTGCCTTCAATCGGGACTTGGTTGTTGGGGGAATCTACGTCCCCTTCACTGACGGATTCGGCAAATTTGGCGACTCCTAGCCTTGCCGGGGTCCGAGAGGCCCCTGCCCTGGTGCTGACTGTCCTTCGGAACACTGCTCCAGACCACCGGGCACACAGCCAACGGGGTCCTTCCAGGAACTTCCAAACGGTCCCCCTCCGGACAGTCACCGCCGTCGCTGACCTTGCTGTTCTGGCCCTACACAAAGCTGGGCTCTCAGGCTTGGCACACTCTCTGCTCAGTCACCACTTCTTGCTTTCCTCCTTTACTACTCTTCTTTCCTCCACTTTCACTTCTCTGTTGTTTACTCTAGCCCTCAGCTAGACTTCACTCTTGCCCTGCCTGGGCTAAACTGCCTGGTTTCTCCCCGCCTCCAGAACTGTGATCTCCTTGGTGGGTGGAGCCAACCGCCTGGCCCACCCCCTGGTGTGAATCATCAGCCTCTGGAGGAAGGCAACAAGGATTTCTGGTTCAGCTTAGGTGTGCCTACCTGGGGTGTGGGGTGTGGTGGTGTTGTGACCTGTGACCCCTGGCTTGCCCAGGGCGACACATTCCCCCTTAGCAAAATGCAGACCGTCCGCGGGCTGCCGTCCTACACCGGTTTTATTTTTCTGTAAAAGGGGTAACAAGGTTAAACAAACATGCATAACATTTTTAATAAATTCTTCCCAAGACGGGAGGCACATTTACTTTTAACGTTGCAACGGTTTACGGTTACGGTTTCCGCTCTCTCCCACCCAAGTAACCTGGCCCTGATGCTGCCCCTAAAACCCAGGCAGCACCCCTTGACCCACAGTCCAGCACACGGTACCCGAGCGGGATCTGTCCTTCCCTCCAGAGGGTAGCCACCGGTTCCTTTGGCGGCTGGGCCCTGGCCTGCTCTGCTCAGGGCCCTCCCTCCAACCTGCCTCTCCGGAGGCGGCACTGCGGAAAACGGTAACGGTAACCAACATATTTACAAGCCACTAACGTCTGTGGTTGCCCTGCAAGTTCACGGGCTTGTCCATGGATAGTTCCCATGCAAAAACTTTTAAACGGTCCCCACGGGGACAACGGTGCCGGCTCCAGCCGGTTGCAAATCACACGGTGAATCAGGTGAACTTCGGTCATCATCTTTTCATCATCTTTCAAAACTTTTCAAACTTTTTCAACAACAAACAGGTGGTCCCCACGGGGACGGTGCTACGGGCATCCGCTGCCCTACTCCGGACTTCCAGGCTCCAGTGCTCCTTCCAAGGGAGGGGGCGCGGCGCTTGCTGGGGCCTCTGGGCTGCCCTTCAATCTAGCGTCCAGCGCAAACCACCCTCGCTCCCCAAAGAACCGAGTGTACTGGACGATATCACCCGGCATCAGATTACGGCCAGGATGCTCCTCAGGCAGGTGGGCATTCACATCCCGCCGGGCTACAAAAACTTCGGCCTCCAGGCCCGGCTCGTAGATGAACCCGTAGCCCCGGCGGACATCAAACCGCCTCACCTGCCCCACGTACAACGGTCCTCGGGCACGGGAGGTTGCCTGCCGGAGGTGTTCCTTCTCCCGGATCGCTCTGGCCACCAGTTCGGCCTTCTTCCGCTCCCTCTCGGCGATCTCCAGGCCCAGCGGTACCGGCTCCCTATCCCAATACGGTGCTGCTGCCAGCACCGGCGCACGGGTCGGGCCCCGCGGGACATCCTGGACGTTGCCCACTGTCAGGACTATGGGCGGCATGTCCCGCGGTGTCTTGGCCTTGGGCGCTGCCCTGCAACAACAACCCGGCGCTACCTCAGCCGAGGTGTGGGGGATGGGCATAGGGGCTTTCCGCTGCCGGGCCTTCGGCTCGGAACGGGTCATCTGCTCCGGCTCGGGGGATGTTTCATGGGATGCCTCCGGTTCCACTTTCGGCGTCTTCCACGGTAACACCTCCGGTGTGCCGCGGGCTCCGGCTACAGGTCGGCCCGCTTGGGCGGGGACGCTGGGTACTGCTACCGGTTGCGGTGGTAGCAGGCCTAGTGGCGGGGTCACGGCCTACGGGACGGGCGGCGAGGGAGGCAACGGGGGGAGAGGGCTTGGACCGGGCCCCACAGCCGCGATGACCGGCCCTTCAAGGGCATCGGGACGTGGGTCACTCACCCTCCCTTTCTCCGCTTCCTCCTCGCGTCTCCGCACGGTGGCTACAACGTCCGCCATGTCGGCCTCCCACTCCTCCATGAGGAGCTGCATCCTGACCTGTAGCCTTTGGTAGAGCTGCGCGGTTCGGATCTCCACCCACGCCGCGGTTCCAGGCGCGGGGGCTACGGTGTCACGGGACGGCATCCACATGATGGCTTCTTCTTTTGCTTCCAGGAACGGTATGTTTGCAGAGTCCTGGCGTCCCTGCTTTTATAGCCGCAGCTACATGCGGCCAGCCGCCATCGCGTCCCCCTTAGTTCTTTCCGGCCCCTCCTCTCTCGGGGCGGGGTTCTGGCCTTCGCGCCTCTACTGCTCGAGAAGACGCTCGAGCGGGAACTTTTCGCGCCAAAGATGGCGGCTTCTGCAATTTTTCTGCCGGATACCTCCGGCGGTAACAAGGCGCACCTCTACCAGACGGCAGAGCGGTAAGATCCTGTTCGTGACGCCAAGTTGTCGCGGGCGGGGAGGAGGGTGTCAGCACACCGCGCTCACCCCTTCTGCTCGGGTCCGGCTGCTCAGTGGTGGCTCGAGCCGTAGGCCGGATCCCGGGGGTTTTTCTCGAGCGGCACTCCTCGCCCGTGAGTGAAAGGGGGGGTTTGGGATGTTGGGATAATGTCCGTGACGCCACCCACGGTTGTGGTGATGTGTAGCACCAACGCTGCTTAATGCGGGGATCCCGGGGATGGTGATGGGGAGCAGCCAGGTGTTGTGTTGCCCCTCCGTGGGTAGGGGTTGGTGATCCCGGGGCCCGGTGATGGCTTGGGAGGTGCAGGGCTTGGTGGGCGCAGGGACGCGGGGACAGCGCTGTGCCTTGCGGCACTGTGGTACTCACTCAGCCTGAGACGTGGACACAGTTTGTACGGTAAACCAAACGGCTGGTAGGACGGTCCCACAGACGGCTGCTTTGCTTTCCCGGTAGGTGACGGTGATGTCCCTCTTCCTTGCACCTGTATGTACGGATGGTTGCGATGGGTCCCCACCGGTAACCCGCTCCCCGGCTTCAAGCTGGGCCGGAGGAGCACCACACTTTGCCCGCAGGCGCTGGCCCTCAGAGACTGGTGCCCTGGCGGTGGCGGTGCCTCTGTTGTACGGGTTGGGCTGTTGCCTTCAATCGGGACTTGGTTGTTGGGGGAATCTACGTCCCCTTCACTGATGGATTCGGCAAATTTGGCGACTCCTAGCCTTGCCGGGGTCCGAGAGGCCCCTGCCCTGGTGCTAACTGTCCTTCGGAACACTGCTCCAGACCACCGGGCACACAGCCAACGGGGTCCTTCCAGGAACTTCCAAACGGTCCCCCTCCGGACAGTCACCGCCGTCGCTGACCTTGCTGTTCTGGCCCTACACAAAGCTGGGCTCTCAGGCTTGGCACACTCTCTGCTCGGTCACCACTTCTTGCTCTCCTCCTTTACTACTCTTCTTTCCTCCACTTTCACTTCTCTGTTGTTTACTCTAGCCCTCAGCTAGACTTCACTCTTGCCCTGCCTGGGCTAAACTGCCTGGTTTCTCCCCGCCTCCAGAACTGTGATCTCCTTGGTGGGCGGAGCCAACCGCCTGGCCCACCCCCTGGTGTGAATCATCAGCCTCTGGAGGAAGGCAACAAGGATTTCTGGTTCAGCTTAGGTGTGCCTACCTGGGGTGTGGGGTGTGGTGGTGTTGTGACCTGTGACCCCTGGCTTGCCCAGGGCAACACATATTTCTATATAGGTGTCACGAGTCCAGTAGTTCTAGAGTTAAGCCCACATCGCCGACATCTTCAGAATGGCTGTGCCTCACCACTCGCAGCAAGCACCAGCAAGCACAGAGCAGCGCCCTCAGCCCCAGCACAGCGCCACTGCCCGCAGCAAGCAGCTGGGCCCCCCCTCTGCACTGCCTGCAGCATCGCTATACTCCAGCACTGCCCCTGCCCCCTGTGACCCTCGCACCACCACCACTGCTGCCCCTCCTCCCTGGTAAGACACCGGATTATAAAATGGATCCATATTTTTTTTACCTTTTTATTTCCCCCCTAAATTTGGGGTGCGTCTCATAATCTGGTGTCGCGGGAGTAGGAGCCGCGCTCACTACGCTCGGGTCCGGGGACTTCTGCTGCTGCTGCTCGGTGGCTCGAGTGGTGGGCCGGACCTGGGGACTCTAGCAGTGCTCCTCGCCCACGAGTGAAAAGGGGGTGGTTTGTTTGGGGAGATTCGTGACGCCACCCACGGGTTGTGGTGATAATGGGCATCACCGCTGCTGGTGACGGGGATCCCAGGAGCGATGGCAGGGAGCAGCTAGGATGTTGGTTCCCCCTCCGTGGGTAGGGGTTGGTGATCCCGGGGCCCGGTAGGAGGTACGGGGAGGCAGGAAGGCCAGGGTGCAGGGTTGCAGGGGCAGCGCGGCGCGGTGCCGGATGGCACTGGTGTACTCACTCAGGCACAGATTCACAGAGTCTCTGGTAAACCAAACGGCTGGATGGACGGGTCCCGCAGCCGGCTGCAGTGTCTTTGCTCTCCACGGATAGGTTGATGGTGACTGTCTTTCCCTGCACCTTCGTAGAATGTATTGACTCCGATGGTTTCCCAACGGTAGTCCGCTCCCCGGGGTGTATGTACCGAGGGAGCCTGTTTGCCCGCAGGCGCTGGCCCTTGGATCTCTAGCCTATGGCGGTGGCTTTTTATCCTCACGGTGTGGACGGTTGCCTTCTGTCGGGTCTTGGGTGTTAGGGAACCCCTGGGGTTCCGGTCACTCTCGGATTTGACCTTTTCGGCGGCTCCTAGCCTGGTCGGGGTCTGATGGCCCTGCCTTTGTGCTGGATACAGATCTGCTCCCCGGTTCGGTACCGGCGGGCTACCGCCCGTCCCCGGTCCTACGGTTCCGCTGACCTGCTCCCACTCCTGCAGACGGCCACCACCGTCTGCCGACCTTGCTGACAGTGCCTGGGCTCCTACCCAGACACTAGCAGTTTCTGTCCTCACACTTCCAACTCCAAACTCAACTCTCCACTCCACTTGAACTCCAAACTGAACTAACTGCTTTTTCCCGCCTCCAGGCCTGTGAACTCCTCGGTGGGTGGGGCCAACTGCCTGGCTCCGCCCCACCTGGTGTGGACATCAGACCCTGGAGGAGGCAACAAGGATTTTGTGTGACTGATGTAGACTATCCAGGGGAGGGGGTGTGTGTGATGTTGTGTTTGTGACTACCTGGCTAGTCCAGGGCGTCACACTGGTGCGTCTTATAAAATAAAAACTACAGTACTTTGGGCTAATAATAATTGTTGCAGTTGGGTTTCATTTGTATCGGTTGCCTCCTATAGTCTGTGTGTTGCATTGTCTGTTGCTGGCTGAAGAGTGAGTGAACTAATAATATGTCAGTGAGCTCGCTATGACAGTAACCTGGGGGAAGGGGTGAACTTGTAGCTCCTTCATTTGTCTTTTTCCGACTTTCTCTGAAAGGATTTATAACCACAGACCAAATAAATCAAAGCCGAATGTGCAGGAAAACAAAGGGGCTGTAAGAACCAAATGGTGTAAATGTTTTCATGAAACCCAATTGCAAAAGTGTTGGGTTTTTTTTGTTTTTTTTAGCCCCAAAAGCATATTTTTTAAAAAGAAATGGTCACAGAGGTGGACAACCCCGAATGGAGATAGCTTTGATCACTGCTAATAGAGGCAGTTGCGCACAGCTCCAAACACCCTCCCCATTATGTCAAAACAAGGCATGGAGGGAGAAGAGAAGGGGTTAACAATGTCATTATTAATGTTAAAGTGTTAACATGGAATATCCTATTAATACAGCAGAAGATCAATAATTTATTTTCCAAATCCATCCGCATAAGTCCGTCCGTGTGACAGCCGCGTCCTCTCTGCAGGACGGGCAGAGACTATTCATGCGCAGGGACCAAGCAATGCCATAAAATCTTTATGAGGTGTCACATTCTTATAGAAGAGCATAAAACAACAGGGTAAAGTATAGTGCAACTGTATCCGACAATAAGAAGCCTTCCCCGCTCTATACGGCGGACGAGATGTGATATCTGCTCCTGTATTAAAGCCATGAATAATGTAGTATCATCTCTGAAGAACCAGCACAGCGATCATACATATATAGAACGGACAATACTGTATCCCATGTGGTCCATGACGTCTGGGCGGTGAACTGTGCTGTTCACTTTCGGGGTTGAGTTGCCCGTTGGGGATCAGTAGAATGAATATTATATGTACAGTACCACAAGTGACCACAAGGCGGTGCTATGTAGTCTGCATAGTCCTAGAATTAATGGGACTGTCAGAACATTTTTGATGTGTAATCTGAAGCCAGCATGTTGTAAGAGTTAACATGCAGTTTACAGCCAGCCGTCTCTTATCTTAAACTGTGTTTTTATTTACATGCAATGTTAGTTTAAGCCTCTTATCTTTGCCATTAGTGGGTCTCAGCAGAGCATGAGCTGTAATCCGACTCCACCTCCTTTTGTGATTAGCAGCTTCTGTCTATGGAAATATACACTGAGATGTACTGAAAATACTCCCAGAACTCTGCTTCATGTTAAAAATAATATCTCTCACTGTGTCACAATTGTTGCACTCAGTAAACTAAGTGATACATCATTATATTCAGAACTCTTTGCCTACATCATGCTGGTCTCAGATGAGGTAACAAAAACCTGCTGACAGATTCCCTTTAAGTTTATCCACTACTGTAGTTGAAGAGACCAGCCAGGGAGGCCTCTGGCTGTGTAGTCGTGGCAGCACTGTATTCAAGGCACATCCCTGGCTTCATCACTTCTTTAATGTTGAGAGAGTGTGTGTCGGTATCTTCATCGGCCGATGCACAAAGAGGCTGCAGGCAAAAGTCCAGATGCAATAAAAACGACATTTATTCACAAAGATAAAACACTCCGGGCAGCAGATTCCGGCAATATTAGTGGAGCTGGGGACACCCTGCCCAAACGCACCCTCTGGTGGGGATATGCCCTAGATACTCTTCTTCTCCGGGCTCCCACTCTCCGGCCAAGCACACACTGGACCCACACCAGCGGAATAGACCCTGAGGTTGCGTCCACCTCCTGTTCTCCGGTGTCCCTTGATGGTCCGCTCACACAATCACACTTGCCGCTGCAGATGTTCACTCTCCGCTGCCCCGGATCCTCTCTCCCCACACACATTCAGACCTTGCCTAGATATCCGGCCGACTCCTCCTCCCCGGTGGCAACAGCCGTCCCACCCGGCCACTAGGGGGTGCCCTAACACATCACATAAAAATAGTAAAACATTTTTAATAATAACAGTGCCGGGTTATCTATGCTGGACTAGTAGGGGGTAGGCCCACCCACTACATGCCTCCCCTCTTAAAATCCGAGCCTCCCGGCAAGGCTCTAAACTTTAAACATTTTAACACATAAAAACCTTTTGGGTCAGTCCTCAACAGCGGCACCAGTTCAGCGGCGCTCCCGGTCTCTGAGTAGCGCCCGGAGGCTTCAATAGCGCTCCCGGTCTTAGATGGGCGCCCGGAGGCTTCAAGAGCGCTCCCGGTCTTTGCTGGAGGTGCCCGGAGGCTTCAAGAGCGCTCCCGGTCTTTGCTGGGGGCAACAGGCCCGTCAAACTTTACAACAACAAGGGAACTTTCTGCCGGTCTGGAACAACACCGGTCTTTGAAGGTGCTGAAGTCAACAACTTACTCCGGGGGCCAGGCTCTCTTCCATTCCTCCGCTTGAGCCTGGATATAGGCCCCCAGAGATTGTCCCGGCTGACGGCGGATTCGCCTAAAAGACACAGGGGCGAAAGGCGGCTCCACCGGCACAGCTGCTGCAGCTCCTCTTGGGGGTGATAGCGTCTCTGCCTGGGATGGTGGTGGCGCATCCAGCATGATGACCGGCTTGTTGGTCACGGTTTGCGTTACCGCCACCACGGGTGGAAACCTCTCCGGGTCAAGGGCCAGTTCAGTCGCTGTTTCCGGGGCAGCAGCCATGACGCGCCGGGGTTGAGGAGGCACGGGCGGGAGCGGTCTGGCATGGCTCCGACGCCGCTCTTGCTGCTCCTCCCACTCAATCTCCTCCTGCCACTGCTCCGCTTCCCGGGTGGTGGGCATGCGAGAGACACAGACAGCAAACAGGCCGCGGCTACCTTTGTCCGGCAGGAATTGGACTTTCTCGCCCGGCCACAAGGTATGGAGTCGCTTGGGGAGTCCTTCCACGTCGAGATGAACCCGGTTGTAAAAATAATCATCCCCGGTCTCGACTTCTCGGATGAATCCATACCCGTCCTGTTGATTAAACTTGACAACCACCCCGGTCACAAACTGCTGGGCTAGCTCCTCGCCACCGGAACCGGCCAGCATTTCCCGGACAATGGTCTCGGCCAGGAGTCGTTCCATAACGGGGTCAGGCTTCGGGAGCGGAACACTGGGATGGGACTCCACCGGCGGGACGATGACTGGGTCCCAGAAGAAGCCCAGGTGGTCCTTCTCTAGGCGCCCGGCTAACTCCTCAGCCGACTCTGACGCTGGAACAAATGGGGAGGCAGTGGCGTTAAGCTGCGGGGTCTCCCATGGGACGACAGCAACCCCCGAACGGCTTGGCCTGGGTGGGGTGGCATAGGTCGCCTTCACCTCTGTGATGGTGCTCCCGGTTTGAGCATCCCATGAGGTCTTCCAGGAAACTTTGTCCGGCCTCGTAGAACCTCCCGGTCCAATGGGAAGGTCTTCTAACGCGGCCTCGTTAGCAGGGGCGAACCGGGGTCGGCCTCGACCGAGGCTGATTAGGGCCATGGTCGTCGCCAACTCCGCGGGTTGCCCAAAGTTCTCCATCTCGGTCTCTGACGGTATCGCTGGTAATGGCGGTGATGTCGACGCTGAGACTGGGGAGAGTGGAGGCGGGTCTTCGTTTCCCGCTCTTAAACGGACTCCACCCCCAGCCTCACGCATCATCTTGACTCCTCCGCTGAGGTACTTCTTTTTCTTTTTCTTCGTCTTCAATGCCCTGGAGCTGGCGCCTCCCCTCTTTGGGCGGAGTACTCTGTCCTTTTTCTTCGGCGCCGGCCAGCCCCAGGCTCTTCTATTGGCGCCAACTTTTCGCGCGCTCTCGTTATCTTCACAGACGACGGCCATCTTGCCGCCATCTTGTGCCCGGTCCAACGCCTTGGGCACTTCTTCCTCCCACCATGGGACTGGAAATCTGTTCTCATAGCCCGGAGACGGTGCACTCGGCACCACTTGGTCTCCGGCTTCTTGGGTTCCTGGCAGGGGAATCGCATCCTGCCGACTACGCCACTTGAAGAGACCAGCCAGGGAGGCCTCTGGCTGTGTAGTCGTGGCAGCACTGTATTCAAGGCACATCCCTGGCTTCATCACTTCTTTAATGTTGAGAGAGTGTGTGTCGGTATCTTCATCGGCCGATGCACAAAGAGGCTGCAGGCAAAAGTCCAGATGCAATAAAAACGACATTTATTCACAAAGATAAAACACTCCGGGCAGCAGATTCCGGCAATATTAGTGGAGCTGGGGACACCCTGCCCAAACGCACCCTCTGGTGGGGATATGCCCTAGATACTCTTCTTCTCCGGGCTCCCACTCTCCGGCCAAGCACACACTGGACCCACACCAGCGGAATAGACCCTGAGGTTGCGTCCACCTCCTGTTCTCCGGTGTCCCTTGATGGTCCGCTCACACAATCACACTTGCCGCTGCAGATGTTCACTCTCCGCTGCCCCGGATCCTCTCTCCCCACACACATTCAGACCTTGCCTAGATATCCGGCCGACTCCTCCTCCCCGGTGGCAACAGCCGTCCCACCCGGCCACTAGGGGGTGCCCTAACACATCACATAAAAATAGTAAAACATTTTTAATAATAACAGTGCCGGGTTATCTATGCTGGACTAGTAGGGGGTAGGCCCACCCACTACATAGTTACAAATAGAAATGCGTGAACCAGAGGTTCGTGTTTTGTACCAAACACAGACATTACAAAAAAAAAAAATAGAGTTTGAGTGCTTTACGTATACAAAACACATATTTGAGCATAGCTGTGCTTGGCTACGCTCAGTCCTCAGCTCAGTGCAAGCCGCTTGCAGTGTTTGAATTGCTCGCACTGAGGGTAACAACAGCTGTTGTTAGCCGTTGGCTATAGTGTGCACCCACCCTCCCCCGAAAAAATGGGAAAACTCCGCCCACCTGCCCCCTGGAAGTGATCTGTTTATGGCTGCCTGGATGTGGGTAGAGACTTGAACTGCCAATCAGCGACTTCAATTGGGGTTCAGGTCAAGTCCGAGTCCCAAACCAAACTTTATCTAAAGTCCAGCTCATCTCTGGTTAGGAATCATGTATGCCCAGTAGTTACAGCTGGTACTACATATGTGCCTAGGAGTCTCAGCAGGCACTACATATGTGCCCAGGAGTCTCAGCAGGCACTACATGTGTGCCTAGGAGTCTCAGCTGGCACTACATATGTGCCCAGGAGTCTCAGCAGGCACTACATATGTGCCCAGGAGTCTCAGCAGGCACTACATATGTGCCCAGGAGTCTCAGCAGGCACTACATATGTGCCCAGGAGTCTCAGCAGGCACTACATATGTGCCTAGGAGTCTCAGCTGGCACTACATATGTGCCCAGGAGTCTCAGCAGGCACTACATATGTGCCTAGGAGTCTCAGCTGGCACTACATATGTGCCCAGGAGTCTCAGCAGGCACTACATATGTGCCCAGGAGTCTCAGCAGGCACTACATATGTGCCCAGGAGTCTCAGCAGGCACTACATATGTGCCCAGGAGTCTCAGCAGGCACTACATATGTGCCCAGGAGTCTCAGCAGGCACTACATATGTGCCTAGGAGTCTCAGCTGGCACTACATGTGTGCCCAGGAGTCTCAGCTGGCACTACATATGTGCCCAGGAGTCTCAGCAGGCACTACATATGTGCCTAGGAGTCTCAGCTGGCACTACATATGTGCCCCCAGGAGTCTCAGCAGGCACTACATATGTGCCCAGGAGTCTCAGCAGGCACTACATATGTGCCTAGGAGTCTCAGCTGGCACTACATGTGTGCCCAGGAGTCTCAGCTGGCACTACATATGTGCCCAGGAGTCTCAGCAGGCACTACATATGTGCCTAGGAGTCTCAGCTGGCACTACATATGTGCCCCCAGGAGTCTCAGCAGGCACTACATATGTGCCCAGGAGTCTCAGCAGGCACTACATATGTGCCCCCAGGAGTCTCAGCTGGCACTACATATGTGCCCAGGAGTCTCAGCAGGCACTACATATGTGCCCAGGAGTCTCAGCAGGCACTACATATGTGCCCAGGAGCCTCAGCAGGCACTACATATGTGCCCAGGAGTCTCAGCAGGCACTACATGTGTGCCTAGGAGTCTCAGCTGGCACTACATGTGTGCCTAGGAGTCTCAGCTGGCACTACATGTGTGCCTAGGAGTCTCAGCTGGCACTACATATGTGCCCAGGAGTCTCAGCAGGCACTACATATGTGCCCAGGAGGCTCAGCAGGCACTACATGTGTGCCTAGGAGTCTCAGCAGGCACTACATATGTGCCCCCAGGAGTCTCAGCAGGCACTACATGTGTGCCTAGGAGTCTCAGCTGGCACTACATATGTGCCCAGGAGTCTCAGCAGGCACTACATATGTGCCCAGGAGTCTCAGCAGGCACTACATATGTGCCCAGGAGTCTCAGCAGGCACTACATATGTGCCCAGGAGTCTCAGCAGGCACTACATATGTGCCCAGGAGTCTCAGCAGGCACTACATATGTGCCCAGGAGTCTCAGCTGGCACTACATATGTGCCCAGGAGTCTCAGCAGGCACTACATATGTGCCCAGGAGTCTCAGCAGGCACTACATATGTGCCTAGGAGTCTCAGCAGGCACTACATGTGTGCCTAGGAGTCTCAGCAAGCGCTACATTTGTTCTCAGGAGTCATGGCTGGTACTATACTGTATGTGTGCCCGTGAGTCACGGCTGGCACTAGATATGTGCCAAGGATTCACAGCTGGCACTACATGTGTGCCCAAGACTCACAGTGGCGTAACTAGATTTCAATGGGCACAATTTGGAACTGGGTCCCCCATGCATGTTGGTCAGTGTACGGACCCTTGTAGCATTCCAAATCCTATAAAGACATGTGTCACCGCCCCTCCCTCTCCTGAACTCTTTCCAAATAGATATGTCCCCCATTCTTTTATGCATGTCCCCAATCCTGATATATCTGTACCCCATCCCGGTATATATATCCCCAATCCTAGGCATATCCTTGTATATTTGCCCCCCATCTTGGTATATCTGATCCCCGTTCTGGTATATATGTCCTTTTCCTGGGCCCATCTTGGTATTTAAGTCCTCCATCCTGGTATATATGTTCCCATGCTGGTATTTATGTCTCCCATCCTGGTATAAATGTCCCCCATCCTGGTATATAATTTCCCTATCCTAGTACATATGTCTGTTATCCTAGTATATACTGTATGTCCCCCATCCTTGCCCCCATCCTGGTACATATGTCCTTCATCCTGGTATATATGTCCCCAGTGGTGTACATAGAAATCATGGATCTTCCCCTCCCAAATAAAATAATTAATTAATTTTCGGTTGGGTCACAGAAGAGCATATCTCACATCTTTGCAGCCCATACAAAATATTCCTCCTACTGGTTAATGGATGGCGTCACTGCCATGTGACGTCAATATCTGGCACGCTGGTGTCAGCTGCCAGCCTCAGATTCACGGGCGGCGTGTATTGTAGTGCAGGGAACCAATGGGTTTATGCACTGTAATACAACTCAACTAAATGTGTGTCCGAGGACAGACATCCAGCTGAAGAAGGCGCCGGGGGACGATGGGCCCCCACCTGCACGGGCCCAGTCGCTCTCTGACCAGGACTGTTACACTCCTGCTTGCACTACATGTGTGCCCAGGAGTCGCAGCTGGCTCTGTATGTTTGTTCAGGAGTCACAGCTGGCACATGTGCCCAGGGGATATATTCCAACCTAGTATTGTTGCCACTTTCCTTTGCAGAGCTGGTGTCATCTGCAGGGAGACTGTGGATTTCGTCCCACACCAAAAGCACTGATAAGTGGATCTTTACTGTGAGGCTCCTGGGAGCCTATGCAAAATATTCACCAGGGCCTCCATCTTCCAATGTGGCCTTTCTAAAACTTGTTAACTTACTGATAAGAGAGTCTCAAGAGCCCAGCGTAAGTATGCAGAGTGTGCACTTCTGGCTCTGTTATAGATGCACTCGGGAGGGGGAGGGGAGAAGTAACTCAGTTATAGGTACTCTCTAGGTAGGAGAGTGGCTGTCTACGTTATTGACGCCAAAACCTCTAGACTGATATTATAACTATACAGTAACCAAATAATGGTATTCTCACTTCTAGACCAGTGCTCAGCCCAGACCGCCATGACCACGTCTTCCATCCATAACTTGTTAACAGTACCAGCGTGCTGAAGACACTGTTACTGTTAACATAGTCATGGTCCATGGCCAGCCTGGCCCTGCTGGTAGGAGACTGGCTCTCTTATAGCTGCTTTCGCGGGCGGCGGGGCGCTGCGCTCACCACGCTCGGGTCCGGCGCTGCTGCTACTGCTGCTCGGTGGCTCGAGCGGTGGGCCGGATCCGGGGACTCAAGCGGCGCTCCTCGCCCGTGAGTGAAAGGGGTGGTTTGTTGGTGTTTGGGATGTCGGTTTGTGACGCCACCCACGGTGTGTGGTGAGGTTGGGGCACCACCGCTGCTCTGTACAGGGATCCCGGGAACGATGACAGGGAGCAGCTGGGATGTTTCTCTCCCCTCCGTGGGTAGGGGGGTTTTGGTAGTCCCGGGGTCCAGAGTTGTTGTCTGTAAGGTGGGTTGCTGGGCTTGGCCAGGTGCAGGGTCGCGGGGCAGCGCAGTGCCAGACGGCATGGTGGTACTTACTCATCCAGTAACGCACACTGAGTCTCTGGTAAAACAAACGGCTGGATGGACGAGTCCCACAGACGGCTGCGACGGTCACTCCCGGTAGGTTGGCGGTAACTGTCTCTCCCTGCACCGGTGTTATGTTCTCGGCCCCGATGGCTTCCCACCGGTAACCCGCTCCCCAGCGGTATATTTGCCGGAGGAGCCCCGTTTGCCCGCAGGCGCTGGCCCTGGGAACTCTAGCTGTGGCGGTAGCTGTATTTCCCTTCACGGTTCAGCGGTTGCCTTCAGTCGGGTCTTTACTGCTGGGAAACCCCCGAGGTTCCCATCGCTGACGGATTTGACCGGTTTAACGGCGACTCCAAGCCTGGTCGGGGTCCGTAGGCCCTGCCGGATGGTGCTGGCTTCTCTTCGCTCTCCGATCCGGTACCGGCCGGCCACCGCCCGTCCCCGGTCCTTACGGTTGTGCGTTAATCGGCCTCTCCTGCAGACGGTCACCACCATCTGCCATCCTTGCTGTCAGGTGCCCGGGCCACGTACCCGGACACGGTCAGTCTGCTCCTCTACTACCACTTACTCCTTCCACTTTCCCTCACTCTACTTCACTCCCTTCTTTCTGAACTGAACCCTTTTCCCGCCTCCAAGACTGTGAACTCCTCGGTGGGTGGAGTCAACCGTCTGGCTCCGCCCCACCTGGTGTGGATATCAGCCCCTGGAGGGAGGCAACAAGGATTTGTGTCTGACTTTGATGTTCCTAACCGGGGTGTGGGGTGTGTTGTTGCAGTACCTGTGACGTCCTGGCTTGTCCAGGGTGCCACACTGAACTCTAGGGAGGCTGGCTTTGTTATAGATGCACTTGGGAGGTTGGGTTAAGGTAACTGTATGGAGCAGAGAGTGTTGTTAATGTCATCTGAGGGAGTAATGGTTTGGAGCTCCCTCTGGTGCTCAGGACTGGGGGTGAAGCTGACTGTGTCTCAACAGGTGTGGGAGTTAATTGGGAGTTTGGGAAGCCCCATTGCAGATCAGCCTGGGCTATATAGAAGAGCAGTGTCTGCTGGCTGTGGCCGGTTATAGATGTTGTTACTCTGTCTCTGAATTGGCTTGGAGTTGTCCTTCCATTTATACTGTGCCTGTACCATTCCAGATAAGTTACAAGTTATTTGCTTTATTGCCTGATCCTGATCCTAAGGGTGTTTGTTTTTCTTTTTTGTTTGCTTAAAGCCTGTTTTCTTGCAGGAGAGGAATTGTCTTTCTGTTTTGATGAGCATGGGGTTCCCCCTCTGCAAGCCCCACTGCAAGAAAAGGGAGATTCTCCCTGTTCTATTTGATTATTTGCACTTTTGTATTTCTTTTGTTATTTTTGGTATTTTGTTTCTCCCATTAGTTACAAGAGTACCTGATATAGTGGGGAAGAGTCCGTGTGGTCTTAGTATTTTTCTTATCAGGAGATTGGTATTTTTCCGCAGGGTTTTGCACTGACCGGAATCAGTTATCTGTCCTGTCCTGTTTTATCTAGGAAGTTGGGCCTCGCCTTTGCTAATCTATAATTCCTATCTGTGTATTGTGTTTTATTACATCACCGTTGGATTTATATGTTGGGGGCTTGCTATTCCTTTGGGGACTGCTCTGAGGCAAGATAGGTTTCCTCATTTCTATCTGTGAGGTGTAGTAAGTTTCCCCGGCTGTGACGTGGTGTCTAGGTGTGTTTAGGAATGCTCCACGGCTACTTCTAGTGTGGTCTGACAGATTGCGGTCAGCTCAGATTTCAACTACTCTTGTGTTTTTTCTGCTGATGGCATTTTTGTGATCATCCACGGTGACCAGATCATAACAAGAGAGACTGTCATGCCAAAACTACTGGACTGATAGTACGACTATACAGTGACCAAATAATGGTATTATCACTTCTACACCAGTGCTCAGCCCAGACTGCCATGACCACTTCTTCCATCCATAACTTGTCCCTGCAAAACGTAACAGTGGTGCTCCATGCTCCAACACAGCTGTTAACAGTACCGGCGAGCAGAAGACACCGATACTATTAACAGTGTCGCAGATGATATGGCCCATGGTCAGAATTAGCAGATGGCTAGTCCAGCCCTGCTGGTAGGAGACTGGCTCTCTTATAGGCGCACTCTGGGGAGGCTGGCTCTGTTATAGATGCACTTTGGGTGGGGAGGTGTAGGTAACTCTGTTATAGGTCCTCTCTACGAAGGAGAGGGGCTGTCTGTTATTGATGCCAAAACCACTGTACGAGGACTGATATTACGAGTATACAGTGACTAAATAATGGTATTATTACTTCTACACCAGTGCTCAGCCCAGACCGCCATGACCACTTCTTCCATTCATAACGCGTCCTTGCTCTATGGTCCACCACAGCTGTTAACAGACACCGTTACTCTTAACAGAGTTGTGGTCCATGGCCCAATTTGCCAGATAGCCAGTCCGGCCCTGCTGGTAGGAGACTGGCTCTCTTATAGGTGCACTCTGGGGGAGGCTCGCTCTGTTATAGGTGCCATTTTGGAGACTAGCTAGCTCTGTATTGGATACTCTTTAGGATGTTGACTCCTTTTTGAACGACATAGCTCTGTTGTAGGCGTACCATTACATACCAGTATATTTATGGGGACACTATGCATGGCTCTGTTGTGGAGGTACTGTGGTCGTACACACACAAGACCTTTTACTCCACTTCTAAAACTTGGAAAGATGTTTGATTTTTTTTCCTCAATCCTCTACTTTTTAATAATGTGGGTAGCCATGTGTGGTGAAATTCCTTCTACTACTCGCCCCACATTGCACCTTATCAGAAAATTGAGGGACGTGCTGGAAACAGACACTAAGGCAGTAGAGGGCGACGTGGAGCTGCATGTGCTGAGATCCCACAGATGATGGGAACATCATGGGAAGTCTAATATGTGACATTGTATGATTGGAATGGTGACATTAATCAGCTGGTGTTACACAAGATTGTCTCATCAGTAGCGACATGAACTCTCATGTGACTATAACCAGTGTATTGCGCTATAGAGGATAGTGGCAGCACGAATGGCGGTGGATAATTCTAGAATTACATACAGAGAAACATTGGGGCAACCATGAAAAACTAACAAGAGTAAGAGACACAACAAACTGTCTGAATATGCAATAATATAACCTGCACCAAATGGAACTGTGTCTTAAAAGAAAGCATATACAGACAATACAGGGAGTACTATAGCAGTTATATTCTTGGACATACAGTAGGGGCAGTATTATAGTAGTTATATTCTTGTACATAGGGGCAGTATTATAGCAGTTATATTCTTGTACATACAGTAGGGGCAGTATTATAGTAGTTATATTCTTGTACATAGGGGCGGTATTATAGTAGTTATATTCTTGTACATAGGAGCAGTATTATAGTAGTTATATTCTTATACATAGGAGCAGTATTATAGTAGTTATATTCTTGTACATGGGGCAGTATTATAGTAGTTATATTCTTGTATACAGGGGCAGTATTATAGTAGTAATATTATTGTACATAGGGGCAGTATTATACTAGTTATATTCTTGTACGTGGGGAAGTATTATAGTAGTTATATTCTTGTACATAGGGGCAGTATTATAGTAGTTATATTCTTGTGCATAGGGACAGTATTATAGTAGTTATATTCTTGTATATAAGAGCAGTATTATAGTAGTTATATTATTGTATATAAGAGCAGTATTATAGTAGTTATATTCTTGTACATAGGGGCAGTATTATAGTAGTTATATTCTTGTATATAAGAGCAGTATTATAGTAGTTATATTCTTGTACATAGGGGCAGTATTATAGTAGTTATATTCTTGTATATAGGGGCAGTATTATAGTAGTTATATTCCTGTATATAGGGGCAGTATTATAGTAGTTATATTCCTGTATATAGGGGCAGTATTATAGTAGTTATATTCTTGTACATAGGGGCAGTATTATAGTAGTTATATTCCTGTACATAGAGGCAGTATTATAGTAGTTATATTCCTGTACATAGGGACAGTTATAGTAGTTATATTCTTGTATATAGGGTGCAGTATTATAGTAGTTATATTCTTGTACATAGGGGCAGTATTATAGCAGTTATATTCTTGTACATAGGGGCAGTATTATAGCAGTTATATTCTTGTACATAGGGGCAGTATTATAGTAGTTATATTCTTGTATATAGGGTGCAGTATTACAGTAGTTATATTCTTGTACATGGGGCAATTTTTATTAGAAAAAACAAACATAAATACATGTATAAGGAACAAAAACTCCCATTAATACAAATCACAAATCACTGAGGTTACATAGACACCGGCACTAAATAATCAGATCAAACACAGAAGTAAATTAACGAGTCCACACCTGTGGGGGGAATAGAGTGTAATGAAACTCAGCAATCACCATACAATATATAGAAGGAGCAGAGTGATCCTCATTATCCCGAGTCAGGGACATTCTGTCCACCACCGGTGTCCATGGCAGACTCTACCTGAAGGTCTACAAATAGGGAATTCCGCTTTGGCGGGGGATGTTCCTCTATGTCCCTGTCACATTCAAGTGTCCCCAATTCCCTCTCAAAATCATCATCATCATGGGACAAAGCCCCATACGTTTGGACACAACCATCACACCGACAGAGCTCTGGACCTTCTTACTAGCCCTGTCACATGCAGCCTCAGGTCTACGGGAGGACGCGTCCTTCTTCTTCCTTTTATTCTGACTAATGGTCCAGTCATCAGATACAGATGCTGAAGGGTGGGCCACCTCAGACTGCTGGACCTGAGGGACAACCTCCATGTTCCCCTCCACATCCTCCTGCTCCGTTATTACCTGAGCGGACACCCGGGGGACATCAGAGATGGGCAGTACCTCTCCTGATGTTAAAACCTCCTCCTGGGCCTCTGCCACCACCTCCTGAGCCTCTGCCACCACCTCCTGAGCCTCTGCCCCTGCCATCACAGCCTCATCAGGGAACACTCTGCAGATGTTGTGCCAGGCGTCTGGACAGTCCCTGTGAGGATGGCCCATCCTACCACAGAGTTTGCACCTGACATCCCGGCAATCTGCAGCGACATGACCGATTTCCCCACACAGGCTGCACTTCACCACGGTACAGGCATTGGCCAGATGACCAGTTTTACCACATTTGAAGCACTTTCGGGGCTGCCCGGGATAGTAACATCTCCCCTTCTCCCTCCCAATGAAGAAGGAGTTGGGCAGATGGGCAGTAATGTTGTTGTATTGCCTCAGCTTCACCAGGACCTTCCACCCCATAGTCCAGATACCGTCCTCCTCTCTGACCTTGGTGAGTCCAGAGACGAGGTCACAATGCCTCCGGAGCCACACCTCGATGTCCTGTGGGGGAACGGCCTCATTCCAGAAGGTGACATTCACAGTGACAGCATCTGGCCTGGAAATAGGGACCAACAAAAATGCATTCCAGTCCTCAGTGTCCTGGAACTTGGGGTAATCGGCCCAGAATCTGTCCAGGTCAGACATGAGCTTAAAGCTGACATCATAGCCCTGCCCGTCCTGCAGATTAGAGACCGCCAGGATCTCACGCGGCACAAACCCCATCTGGCGGCACAGCAGCTCCCTCACCACGTGTTGCGGGCGGAGGAGGGGACGCTGCGCTCTCCCACTGCTCGGGTCCGGCTGCCGCGGCCGCTGCTGCTCGTTGGCTCTAGCGATGGGCCGGATCCCGGGGACTCGAGCGGCGCTCCTCGCCCATGAGTGAAAAGGGGATTGGTTTTGGGGATTTATTGTCCGTGACGCCACCCACGGTTGTGGTGATTTTGGTGGACACCACCGCTGCTCTGGACGGGGATCCCGGGAGCGGTGACAGGGAGCAGCTTTGTTGTTATTTCTCCCCTCCGTGGGTAGGGGGTTGGTTGTCCCGGGGCCCGGTGATGGGGTAGGAGTGAATGGCAGGCGGGTTGCGGGGCCTGGTGAGGTGCAGGGTTGCAGGGGCAGCGCTGTGCCGCACAGCACGGAGGTACTCACTCAGCCCAATGATGATGACACAGTTCACGGTAAAACAAGCGGCTGGATGGACGGGTCCCTCGGACGGCTGCGGTGTTGCTGTTCCCTGCAGGTTAGTGATGACTGTCTCTCCCTGCACCTAAGTTCAGTGTTGGTTGCGATGGGTTCCCACCGGTAACCCGCTCCCCGACCTGGATGTAGGCCAGAGGAGCCCCTTTTGCCCGCAGGCACTGGCCCTGGGAAACAATTGCCCTTGGCGGTGGCGGTGTCTCCCCTTCACGGTTGGAAGGTTGCCTTCTATCGGGACTTGGCTGTTTGGAAACCCGGAGGTCCCCTTCACTAACGGATTTGGCAAATTCACGGCGACTCCAAGCCTTGCCGGGATCCGAAAGGCCCCTGCCAATGGTGCTGGCTTCTCTTTGTATGCCGGTCCGGTACCGCCGGGTCACCACCCGTCCACGGTCCTTCCGGCAGACTCCAATCGGCCTCCACTGCAGACGGTCACCACCGTCTGCCAACCTTGCTGCTCCGTCCGGGCCACACACCCGGACCAACTTCAGGCTCTTTAGCTGTCACTTTACTCTTTCACTACTCAACTGTCTCTTGACTCCTCTCTCCTTCACTCCCCTAGCTTAACTGCCTGTTTTCCCTCCTCCAGGACTGTGAACTCCTTGGTGGGTGGAGACCAACCGCCTGGCTCCACCCCCTGGTGTGGACATCAGCCCCTGGGGAAGGCAACAAGGGTTTTGTGTTTTGACTTCGATGTGCCTACAGGGAGTGTGGGGTGTGGTGGTGTTGTTACCTGTGGCCCCTGGCTTGTCCAGGGCGACACATTCCCCCTTAGCAAAATGCAGACCGTCCTCGGGCTGCCCGTCCATCACCGGTTTTATTTTTCTGCAAAATGATAAGAAAAACACAATATAATTATACTAACTTCATCCCACAACGGGAGGCACTTTTCTTAAACGTTGCTGTAAACGGTACGGCTTCCGCTCTCACCCACCCAAGCAACCTGGCCCTGATGCTGCCCCTAAGAAAACAGGCAGCACCCCTTGACACCAGTCCAGCACAAGTCACCCGAGCGGGATCTGTCCTTCCCCTCCAGAGGATTGCCACCGGTTCAGGTGGTGGCTGGGCCCCAGCCTACTCCACTGCGGGCCCTTCCTCCAATCTGCCTCTCCGGAGGCGGTAACGGTAAAGCCATAAACATTTTTATTTACAAGCCACTAAGTTTGTGGTTGCCTTACAAGTTCTCAGGCATGTTCATAGAAGTTTTTATGCAAGGTTAAGGGGGTCCCAACGGGAAACAGCTGCCGGCTACGACCAGTTCCAATTCAGCATGACAATCAGGTTACTCCTCGGTAATCATTTGCTTATTATTCATTTTCAGAACTTTCACAACTTTTAAACAGTGCTTTCAACACACAGGTTCACCCCCCCTCTAAATAGTAGTTTCCCTGTACCTAAGTGGGGGTCTACCTAGGTTGGGGCGAGTGGACCTTCGGGGTCCAGTGTCAGTGGTAACAGGCAGCGGGGGAGAGGGAACAATCAGTCTCTCTTCCCTGTTATCATGTGGGGCAGGCGGAGGCATAGGGGAGCTGGGCACAGGTTCATCCCTGGGCACTGGCATTGGCTCTGGCTCACGGTTGACCACCTCCATCAGTTCTTCATCCACGGGTTGTGGGAACAGTATCACTGGAAGAATCACCGCGCCGTTCTGTGTAGGCCAGTCCGCTGGGAAGTCACCCATCACGGTGTGGATTACCTATTTTGCTTTTTCCGCTGGTGGAGGAACCGGAACTTCAGCCGCTGCCCTCAATGCTGGTGGGCACCTTTTCAGATGGTCTCGGGAAACCGTGGCCAAAGTGCCCCCTTGGTCACGACTGATCTGGTAGGCCTTCCCATCTTCCCATCCTGTGGGCTGTATGACGTATGGGGTTTGTTCCCATTGATCATCCAGCTTGTGGGTTCTCCTCTTCCGCTTCAGCACTACATCTCCAGGCTGGAAAGGGCCAGCAGACGCCTTCTGGTTGAAGCGCTGCTCTTGCTGTTCCCGACTCCGACTCAAGTTCTTCTCGACATATTCATGAATCTGTCGGTATTGCACCCTCGCCGAGTTTCCCATTCAGCTGTCGAAGGGAGTGCTTCTGGGGCCTCCAATCACATGTCCAGATCCACCGGTAGCCGACCGGGGCGAGCCCTCATCAGGTATGCTGGGGTGCACTTCGTTGAGCTGGAAGGGATATTGTTGTACATATCGACCAAGTCGGGTAGCTTCTCCGGCCACAGGTTCCGCTCTTCCAGCGGCAACGTCTTGAGGAGGCTCAGGACCAAGTGGTTCATCTTCTCACACATGCCGTTGGTCTGGGCATGGTAAGGGGTGGTCCGGATCGTCTTGCAGCCGTACAACTGGCAAAACTCATGGAACACCTCCGCTTCAAAGGCCGGGCCTTGGTCAGTAAGCACCTTCTCAGGGTATCCATGTGGTCGGCAGAAATAAGCCTGGAACGCTCTAGCGGCAGTACGACCAGTTAGGTCTTTGACTGGGACAACCACCATGAACCTTGAATAGTGGTCTACTATGGTTAGAGCGTAGGTGTACCCACTTCGGCTGGGGGTGAGCTTACATGGTCCAGGGCGACCAGCTCCAGCGGTTGATGTGTAACGATCGGGTGTAGGGGCGCCTTCTGGCTGGCCTCGTCCTTCCTTCTCAGCGTGCAAGGACCGCACTCTCGGCACCAGGCCTCTACAGACTCCCGCATCCCACTCCAATAGAACCGCTCCCTCAACAGCATCTCCAGCTTCTTCCATCCGAAGTGTCCGGCACCATCATGGTACGCTTGTAGAACGGTGGACACATGAGCTTGGGGAATCACCAACTGGCGGATTTTCTCATGAGTCTTCGGGTTAATCAGCTCACGGTACAACTTCCCCTGGTGTAGATACAACCGGGTCCGTTCTCGCCACAGGCGCTGGGCTTCAGCTGGGGCGGCAGGGTCTATTCCAGCAGCACCTTGCTCCACCAGGATCTTAACTAGGCGGACAGCGGGCGCCTGGTTTTGAGCTTCCTGCCACTCCTGACTGGGCAGTGGGTCCAGATTCACCCGTTGCTGGTGGACATGCACCTTCTCAGTTGGTGGCTGGTGAAATGCAGGCAACTCGATCTCTTCGAAGTCGTCATCCTCGCACCCTTCTTCTGACAAGTGGGGCATCCGAGAGAGTGCATCAGCATTAACGTTGGCACGACCGACCCTGTATTTGATGGTGAAATCGTAGTTGGCTAGCCTGGCCACCCACCGCTGTTCCAACGCGCCCAACTTGGCCGTGTCCAGGTGGGTCAGCGGATTGTTATCCGTGAAAGCGGTGAACTTTGCTGCGGCCAGGTAATGACGGAACCACTCGGTGATAGCCCACACCAGCGCCAGGAGCTCGAGCTTGAAAGAGCTGTAGTTCTCAGGATTCCTTTCAGTCGGTCGGAGCTTTCGGCTAGCATAAGCAATCACTTTTTCCTTCCCATCTTGGACCTGGGACAAGACTGCCCCCAAGCCCACATTGCTGGCATCGGTGTAGAGGATGAACGGGTTGCTGTAATCGGGATACGCCAGGATCTCCTCTCCAGTCAAGGCCGCTTTCAGTTGACGGAAGGATTCCTCATGCCTCTCTTCCCACACCAGTGGGGCTCCGATGGGTCTACCACCTTTGGTCTGTCCAACGAGGAGGTCTTGCATAGGGGCAACCATCTTCGTGTACCCCTTGATGAAGCGCCGGTAGTACCCCACCAGACCCAGAAACTGCCTTACTTCCCTCACTGTGGTTGGTCTCGGCCAGTCTTGGATGGCAGTGATCTTCTCGGGGGTCGGGGGCGACACCTTCTGCACCCACCACATGCCCCAGGTACTGCACTCTGGGTTTCAGCAGGTGACACTTGGAAGGCTTCAACTTCATCTTGTATTTGGCAAGGGACGCGAACACTTCAGCCAGGTGCTCCAGGTGGGCTTCATACATCTGGGAGTACACAATCACATCATCCAGGTATAACAGGACGGTCTCGAAGTTTAGATGCCCCAGACAGCACTCCATCAGCCGTTGGAAGGTTCCAGGGGCATTGCACAGCCCGAACGGCATACTGTTGAATTCACAGAGCCCCATTGGGGTGGTGAAGGCAGTTTTCTCCCGGTCCTCCGGTGCCACAGCCACTTGCCAGTACCCGCTGGTGAGGTCAAGGGTGGAGAAGTAATTTGCAGTTCTCAGTGCGGCCAAAGACTCTTCAATACGGGGCAGTGGGTAAGCATCTTTATGCGTTATCTGGTTAATCTTCCGGTAACCCACGCACATCCGCATGGTGCCGTCCTTCTTCTTAACCAGTACCAACGGGGCGGCCCAGGGACTACAGCTGTCCCTGATGACCCCTGCCTCCTTCATGTTCCTCAACATGTCCTTGGCACATTGGTAGTGTGCAGGGGGAATGGGCCTGTACCTCTCTTTGATAGGGGGGTGTTCACCGGTGGGAATATGGTGTTGGACCCCTTTAATCTGCCCAAAGTCTAGGGGATGTTTGCTAAAAACTTGCTCATACTCCCGTACCACCCGGTATACCCCTTCTTTGTGATGTGTAGGGGTATCGTCAGTGCCTACATGTAGCTGTTGGTGCCACTCCTCTAACTCCCCTTGGGGCGGGTGAGTGCTGGCAGTCGGTGGTGAGTTTGGGGGAACTGCCTCGCGGATGGTGTGGGGATCCAGAGTGAGCAACTTGGCAAGTGTAGCATACCGGGGAAGCCTGACTTCTTCCTCCCCGCAGTTCAGCACCCTCACAGGCACTCTATCCTTCTTTACATCTACCACCCCTCGGGCGGCCATTACTGTGGGCCAGTGCTCGGAGGGCATGGGCTCTATCATGGCAGGGTAGTCACGTCCCTGGGGCCCTACTGCTTCCCTACACCAAATCATCATCTCGCTCCTAGGGGGCACAATCAACGGGGCAACATCCATCACTCTCACCCCACCAATCTCTCCTCCTGTCGAGTTCACATGCTGGCGGTACATCAAGGCTCGGATCTCACGCTGCACAGCTCTCTGTCGACTCCCCGCCGCTGTGGCGGCCAGCTGCTGCAGTAGGGTCAGCACATCACTCATACAGTGCTCCATCACATTGGTTCCTAGCACTATCTTCGGGTTATGATCACTGGGTTCATTCATTATCACAATCATACCCTGGTGTTGCAGTTCAGCTCGCCCCACAGTCATGGCCACTTATTTGTATCCCACTTGGGTCAATGGGAGTCCATCAGCAGCAATCAGTGTTATACTAGCATCTGGGGGAGCCAGCTCGTCTTTCCCCCAATACCGTTGATACAGTGTGTATGGTATAGTGGTTACCTGTGATCCAGTGTCCAGGAGAGCCATCACCGGTATCCCGTCCACAGCCACGGGAATGATGGGCCGGGCCCCGATGTACCGGTCCCGCCAGTCTGGGGGGCCATGGGGTTCTACTCCTGAGGATTGGCCCGTGGCCCCAGGGGTTGCTCGTTTAACAGACATCGTCGGGAGTAGTGGCCGGGTTTGATGCACCTGTAACAAATCGGGGGTCCATACCGTGAGTCATTGGTTCTTCTCCGCTGCATCCAGGGGACGTCCTCAACACGGTCGGCGAGCTGTATCTTTGCCGGAGGCTGGGATCTGGTCTGAGGCTGGAGTGCGGCGAGGATCTTGGCGAGGTCTCCATCCATGCGGCGGACCTGGGCAGCCAGTTCTTCCATCGTGCTGCTTGGAGCTGTAGGTACTGGAGATGCTGGTAGGGCAGGGGCCACCACGACGGGGGCCGTCTCAACTGGCCACGGGGCTGGTTTCAAGACTTCCGAAGCTGGGGGTTGCAGAGCTTTAATGGCCCGTTCCTTTAACACAGCAAAGTCCACATCAGGGTGTTCTAGGGCCCACAGCCGGAGTTGTTTGCGATCCTCGGAGGACCTCATCCCCTGCACAAATTGCTCTACTAACATTTTGTTGCTGTCCGCCTCATTGATGGTGTCCACCCGCTTCAGTGTGCGGAGGGCGGTTTGCAGACGTAAAGCGTAGTCCCGAATGCTGTCCACAGGCCGTTGCCGACATTGGTAAAACTGCATCCTCAGCTCGGCTTCGGTACGGGTCTCAAAGGCAGTCTGTAGCTTCTCAAAGATGGTGGCTACAGAGAACCGGTCCCCCTCGGCCCAGGTCTCCGCCTCCTGCTCAGCCGCGCCGGTTAGCTGCCCCAGCACTACCGCTGCACGTTGCTTATCAGTCAGGGGGTACAATTCTAGGAGCGGGCTAAGCTTCTTCCGGAAGACCTGTAACGCATCAGGTTTCCCGTCGTACTGCGGCAGCCAGGTAGCTCCGGGCACATAGGGCAAGGAGAACGGCATCACCTGAGCGAGAGCTGGGACCGCGGCACCCCCCGCCAGCGCGGCCGGGACCTGGGCAGGCCCATTCCCATCCACGGGTGCCACTGCGGCTGCGACCGACGCTCCTCCAGCAGCTCCGTCGGGCGCAGACATCTTGTTTCCGTCCCCCTTAGCCTCTTTCCGGCTCCTCCTCTACAGGGGCGGGGTTTTGGCCTTCGCGCCTCCACTACTCAAGGAGACGCTCGAGCGGGAACTTTTCGTGCCAAAGATGGCGGCTTCTGAAATTTTCTGGCCGGACACCTCCGGCGGTAACAAGGCGCACCTCTACCAGACGGCAGAGCGGTAAGATCCTGTTCGTGACGCCAAGTTGTCGCGGGCGGAGGAGGGGACGCTGCGCTCTCCCACTGCTCGGGTCCGGCTGCCGCTGCTGCTCGGTGGCTCGAGCGATGGGCCGGATCCCGGGGACTCGAGCGGCGCTCCTCGCCTGTGAGTGAAAAGGGGATTGGTTTTGGGGATTTATTGTCCGTGACGCCACCCACGGTTGTGGTGATTTTGGTGGACACCACCGCTGCTCTGGACGGGGATCCCGGGAGCAGTGACAGGGAGCAGCTTTGTTGTTATTTCTCCCCTCCGTGGGTAGGGGGTTGGTTGTCCCGGGGCCCGGTGATGGGGTAGGAGTGAATGGCAGGCGGGTTGCGGGGCCTGGTGAGTTGCAGGGTCGCAGGGGCAGCGCTGTGCCGCACGGCACGGAGGTACTCACTCAGCCCAATGATGATGACACAGTTCACGGTAAAACAAGCGGCTGGATGGACGGGTCCCTCGGACGGCTGCGGTGTTGCTGTTCCCTGCAGGTTAGTGATGACTGTCTCTCCCTGCACCTAAGTTCAGTGTTGGTTGCGATGGGTTCCCACCGGTAACCCGCTCCCCGACCTGGATGTAGGCCGGAGGAGCCCCTTTTGCCCGCAGGCGCTGGCCCTGGGAAACGGTTGCCCTTGGCGGTGGCGGTGTCTCCCCTTCACGGTTGGACGGTTGCCTTCTATCGGGACTTGGCTGTTTGGAAACCCCGAGGTCCCCTTCACTAACGGATTTGGCAAATTCACGGCGACTCCAAGCCTTGCCGGGATCCGAAAGGCCCCTGCCAATGGTGTTGGCTGGGGAAGGCAACAATCAGCCCCTGGGGAAGGCAACAAGGGTTTTGTGTTTTGACATCGATGTGCCTACAGGGAGTGTGGGGTGTGGTGGTGTTGTTACCTGTGGCCCCTGGCTTGTCCAGGGCGACACACACGTACCTGCGCTGCGGCAGAACCTCCTTGGGACCTATGTACTTAAAACGCACAACATTAATACGCTTGAAAGTCTGGCCGGTATAATAGAGGACCGGAGGTGAAGGATGGGGCGCCGCGGCTCCAGGCATTCCTGGGGGGCACCTGTCGGGTCACCCTGGGCTGACTAACAGGACGAGGGTCTATAGCAGGGGGGGCTGGCACACCTTGCGGGTTAGATAGCAAAGGGGGAAAGTCACATATCTCATGCACATCAACATGAGCAGCATCATCATCATCACATTGTGCAATGTCCATCACAGACTGTGAATCCCCTCCAGCCCCCGACCCCACAGGCACAGCGTCACTCTCCCCAGCCTGTGCACCGGCCTCAGCAGCACAGACAGTCACACATGGAAGGTCCTGCTCCTGTGCGGGGCACTCTGGGACTTGTAGTGCCTCCACTGTCTGAGGTGTAAGCTCTTGTAGCTGCAGTTGTTTCCCATCCTGAAAGCAGAATCTGGCCGCCTGTATCACCGGTCGCGCCTGCTGCTGGGTGGTCTAGCCCAGAGCGGCCTCTGACTACACATCAGGGGGCCTGGTCTCCACAGCACAGTCCTGCGTATGGGAGGCCAAACATTCCTGGGTCATATAGGTCTCCTTCAGGGGCCCCATACTCTCCAGCACAGAGTCCATGTCCTGCACCAGGGGCCCCATACTCTCCAGCACAGAGTCCATGTCCTGCACCACACTCGCCAGCTCCAAACCCTTCTTGTTCAGTCTCTGGTCACACACAGAGGTCAGGTCAGGATTAGTGGCCTTCAGATTATAGAGACAGTCTATCTCCGCCTGCAGCATGCCTTTCATCGACTGTAACTCACCAAGTTTTCTGACTAGTCCGGGCATCTCATCCGCCAGCTGCGGCTCAGGTACACACACCGTATCCACAGCTTCAGGCTTGGCCACAGGTGCAGGGACTTTGAACAAAGGCTTGTCACAGGCCTCCACCACAGATGATTTTATGGTGGCCTTGCTGGACCCAGGCACTGGGACTTGCTTACCGCTGGCACCGGACTGCGACCTGGTGCGGCCTGAGCTCGCCATGCCGGACACCACATGCTGCTGCTGGAGACTTTCTTGCTTCTCCAAAGATGTCCTCTGTCTGCGGGCCAGAGAGCTGAGCTGCACACCTGATGGTGGTGGAGGCTGAGCTGCCGGCTGGAGCTGTGCACTGACCGGGGCTTCTCTGCAGGAATCACAAGACCTCACACTTTGCTGCATTTCTTTAGGGACATATTCTGGCTTCTTTGCTGCACTTGGAGTTGGTTTTCCTCCCAAAACATTACACACAGATTCTTTAGTTTCTCCTTTCTTGCTGGAGCTTTGTGCTACATTCACCGGTCTCACAGCAACTCTGGGGGTGGTATTCCCAATGGAAGAGGCCTAGGAGCCGTGTCCCAGTGTAGGCCGGGAAGCCTGGGCCTTTCCTGGGGAGCTTACCCGCCCAGGGGGGCCCCACCCTGGGCTTGCTCCAGACATCAGGAGAACTGCTCATCACAACCTCACAGCTTGGGGGCAGTATTATAGTAGTTATATTCTTCTACATAGGAGCAGTATTATAGTAGTTATATTCTTGTACGTAGGGGCAGTATTATAGTAGTTATATTCTTATACATAGGGGCAGTATTATAGTAGTTATATTCTTGTACATAGGGGCAGTATTATAGTAGTTATATTCTTGTATATAGGGGCAGTATTATAGTAGTTATATTCTTGTACATAGGGGCAGTATTATAGTAGTTATATTCTTGTACATAGGGGCAGTATTATAGTAGTTATATTCTTGTACATAGGAGCAGTATTATAGTAGTTATATTCTTGTACATAGGGGGCAGTATTATAGTAGTTATATTCTTGTATATAGGGGCAGTATTATAGTAGTTATATTCTTGTACATAGGGGCGGTATTATAGTAGTTATATTCTTGTACATAGGAGCAGTATTATAGTAGTTATATTCTTGTACATAGAGGGCAGTATTATAGTAGTTATATTCTTGTACATAGGAGCAGTATTATAGTAGATATATTCTTGTACATAGGAGCAGTATTATAGTAGTTATATTCTTGTACATAGGGGCAGTATTATAGTAGTTATATTCTTGTACATAGGGGCAGTATTATAGTAGTTATATTCTTGTACATAGGAGCAGTATTATAGTAGTTATATTCTTGTACATAGGAGCAGTATTATAGTAGTTATATTCTTGTACATAGAGGCAGTATTATAGTAGTTATATTCTTGTACATAGGGGCAGTATTATAGTAGTTATATTCTTGTACATAGGGGCAGTATTATAGTAGTTATATTCCTCTATATAGGGGCAGTATTATAGTAGTTATATTCTTGTACATAGGGGCAGTATTATAGTAGTTATATTCTTGTACATAGGGGCAGTATTATAGTAGTTATATTCTTCTACATAGGAGCAGTATTATAGTAGTTATATTCTTGTACATAGGGGCAGTATTATAGTAGTTATATTCTTGTACATAGGGGCAGTATTATAGTAGTTATATTCTTGTACATAGGGGCAGTATTATAGTAGTTATATTCTTCTACATAGGAGCAGTATTATAGTAGTTATATTCTTGTACATAGGGGCAGTATTATAGTAGTTATATTCTTGTACATAGGAGCAGTATTATAGTAGTTATATTCTTGTACATAGGGGTAGTATTATAGTAGTTATATTCTTGTACATAGGAGCAGTATTATAGTAGTTATATTCTTGTACATAGGGGGCAGTATTATAGTAGTTATATTCTTCTACATAGGAGCAGTATTATAGTAGTTATATTCTTGTACATAGGGGCAGTATTATAGCAGTTATATTCTTGTACATAGGGGCAGTATTATAGTAGTTATATTCTTGTACATAGGGGCAGTATTATAGTAGTTATATTCTTCTACATAGGAGCAGTATTATAGTAGTTATATTCTTGTACATAGGGGCAGTATTATAGTAGTTATATTCTTGTACATAGGAGCAGTATTATAGTAGTTATATTCTTGTACATAGGGGTAGTATTATAGTAGTTATATTCTTGTACATAGGGAACAGTATTATAGTAGTTATATTCTTGTACATAGGAGCAGTATTATAGTAGTTATATTCTTGTACATAGGGGGCAGTATTATAGTAGTTATATTCTTCTACATAGGAGCAGTATTATAGTAGTTATATTCTTGTACATAGGGGCAGTATTATAGCAGTTATATTCTTGTACATAGGGGCAGTATTATAGTAGTTATATTCTTGTACATAGGGGCAGTATTATAGTAGTTATATTCTTCTACATAGGAGCAGTATTATAGTAGTTATATTCTTGTACATAGGGGGCAGTATTATAGTAGTTATATTCTTGTACATAGGAGCAGTATTATAGTAGTTATATTCTTGTACATAGGGGTAGTATTATAGTAGTTATATTCTTGTACATAGGGAACAGTATTATAGTAGTTATATTCTTGTACATAGGAGCAGTATTATAATAGTTATATTCTTGTACATAGGAGCAGTATTATAATAGTTATATTCTTGTACATAGAGGAAGTATTATAGTAGTTATATTCTTGTACATAGAGGAAGTATTATAGTAGTTATATTCTTGTACATAGGGGCAGTATTATAGTAGTTATATTCTTGTACATAGGAGGCAGTATTATAGTAGTTATATTCTTGTACATAGGGGCAGTATTATAGTAGTTATATTCTTGTACATAGGGGCAGTATTATAGTAGTTATATTCTTGTACATAGGAGCAGTATTATAATAGTTATATTCTTGTACATAGAGGAAGTATTATAGTAGTTATATTCTTGTATATAGGGGCAGTATTATAGTAGTTATATTCTTGTACATAGGAGGCAGTATTATAGTAGTTATATTCTTGTACATAGGTGCAGTATTATAGTAGTTATATTCTTGTACATAGGGGCAGTATTATAGTAGTTATATTCTTGTACATAGGAGCAGTATTATAATAGTTATATTCTTGTACATAGAGGAAGTATTATAGTAGTTATATTCTTGTATATAGGGGCAGTATTATAGTAATTATATTCTTGTACATAGGGGCAGTATTATAGTAGTTATATTCTTGTACATAGGGAGCAGTATTATAGTAGTTATATTCTTGTACATAGGGGGCAGTATTATAGTAGTTATATTCTTGTACATAGGAGCAGTATTATAGTAGTTATATTCTTGTACATAGGGGTAGTATTATAGTAGTTATATTCTTGTACATAGGGAACAGTATTATAGTAGTTATATTCTTGTACATAGGAGCAGTATTATAATAGTTATATTCTTGTACATAGAGGAAGTATTATAGTAGTTATATTCTTGTATATAGGGGCAGTATTATAGTAGTTATATTCTTGTACATAGGAGCAGTATTATAGTAGTTATATTCTTGTACATAGGGGCAGTATTATAGTAGTTATATTCTTGTACATAGGGGCAGTATTATAGTAGTTATATTCTTGTACATAGGAGCAGTATTATAATAGTTATATTCTTGTACATAGAGGAAGTATTATAGTAGTTATATTCTTGTACATAGAGGAAGTATTATAGTAGTTATATTCTTGTACATAGGGGCAGTATTATAGTAGTTATATTCTTGTACATAGGAGGCAGTATTATAGTAGTTATATTCTTGTACATAGGGGCAGTATTATAGTAGTTATATTCTTGTACATAGGGGCAGTATTATAGTAGTTATATTCTTGTACATAGGAGCAGTATTATAATAGTTATATTCTTGTACATAGAGGAAGTATTATAGTAGTTATATTCTTGTATATAGGGGCAGTATTATAGTAGTTATATTCTTGTACATAGGAGGCAGTATTATAGTAGTTATATTCTTGTACATAGGGGCAGTATTATAGTAGTTATATTCTTGTACATAGGGGCAGTATTATAGTAGTTATATTCTTGTACATAGGAGCAGTATTATAATAGTTATATTCTTGTACATAGGGGGCAGTATTATAGTAGTTATATTCTTGTACATAGGGGCAGTATTATAGTAGTTATATTCTTGTACATAGGAGCAGTATTATAATAGTTATATTCTTGTACATAGGGGCAGTATTATAGTAGTTATATTCTTGTACATAGGAGGCAGTATTATAGTAGTTATATTCTTGTACATAGGGGCAGTATTATAGTAGTTATATTCTTGTACATAGGGGCAGTATTATAGTAGTTATATTCTTGTACATAGGAGCAGTATTATAATAGTTATATTCTTGTACATAGAGGAAGTATTATAGTAGTTATATTCTTGTATATAGGGGCAGTATTATAGTAGTTATATTCTTGTACATAGGAGGCAGTATTATAGTAGTTATATTCTTGTACATAGGGGCAGTATTATAGTAGTTATATTCTTGTACATAGGGGCAGTATTATAGTAGTTATATTCTTGTACATAGGAGCAGTATTATAATAGTTATATTCTTGTACATAGGGGGCAGTATTATAGTAGTTATATTCTTGTACATAGGGGCAGTATTATAGTAGTTATATTCTTGTACATAGGAGCAGTATTATAATAGTTATATTCTTGTACATAGAGGAAGTATTATAGTAGTTATATTCTTGTATATAGGGGCAGTATTATAGTAATTATATTCTTGTACATAGGGGCAGTATTATAGTAGTTATATTCTTGTATATAGGGGCAGTATTATAGTAGTTATATTCTTGTACATAGGGGCAGTATTATAGTAGTTATATTCTTGTACATAGGAGCAGTATTATAGTAGTTATATTCTTGTATATAGGGGCAGTATTATAGTAGCTATATTCTTGTACATAGGAGCAGTATTATAGTAGTTATATTCTTGTACATAGGGGCAGTATTATAGTAGTTATATTCTTGTACATAGGGAGCAGTATTATAGTAGTTATATTCTTGTACATAGGGGCAGTATTATAGTAGTTATATTCTTGTACATAGAGGAAGTATTATAGTAGTTATATTCTTGTACGTTGTTATGTTCTACTGCCCTCTATCATTACTCTTCTATGTAGCAGTCTTTGCTGTGTCATTTATGTGAAGTCTAGTGTATAGGGAGATAAGGCTGATACATTCTTGGCTACTGTTGCTTTGTTACTTTTGTGTCTTAGGTCAGTGAAAAAAACAAAACACAAGACAGATCTTTGGAGGAGTCCCTGAATGTTTCTCTGGGGACAGATCGAGGTCATGTGACTTGTCTAATTTATCAATGGGAATTTGTCCCTCTATTTCCAGCTTATCAGTGTTGGGAGGGGCTGCGCTGGTAATGTCATTAGTGTCCTAGAAGCCGCACATGTGACCCTTGTGATGGTTGTGGTGTGAGCTGCAGCCTTTATACAGTCATTGCCGGTAATAACTCAGATTTATGTTTATTCTTCCCCAGACAACTGCTGCTTGATGTCTCTGAAGAATCTGGCGAGATGGTCATTCTGCGGCAGGTACGTCTGTGCTTTTATAGGATTCGCCTCGGTCAGGAATATTTTTTCCTCCATAAAGTGAAGCCTGGATTCTGTGTGCAGATAATTTAAGGCAAAAGTCTATGTTTTTTCATGCCATCAAAATATACAAAAAACTCTTGCAAATGTTACCCAGGATAGTAAAAAGGGCCATGATAGTATAACCCAGGCCTACATATATCCCAATGATACATGTAGAGGTGAGATAACCTGTAGAAAGAGGGCCATAATTTGCAAAATAAATTCAATACAGATAGGACAAAAAATGGAGCATGTATCAAATATCTGGAAATAGGCACAAAATTATATTTTAAACAGATATCTACACTGCCATCTGATGGTAGAAAATGATAGTGCAGCACCTATAAAGAGGAAGCAAATACATGTAACTACTATAATACTGCCCCTATGTACAAGAATATAACTACTATAATACTGCCCCATGTACAAGAATATAACTACTATAATACTGCCCCATGTACAAGAATATAACTACTATAATACTGCCCCATGTACAAGAATATAACTACTATAATACTGCCCGCTATATACAGGAATATAACTACTATAATACTGCCCCATGTACAAGAATATAACTACTATAATACTGCTCCTATATACAAGAATATAACTACTGTAATACTGCCCCTATGTACAAGAATATAACTACTATAATACTGCCTCCTATGTACAAGAATATAACTACTATAATACTGCCTCTATGTACAAGAATAGAACTACTATAATACTGTCCCCTATGTACAAGAATAGAACTACTATAATACTACCCCCTATGTACAAGAATATAACTACTATAATACTGCTCCTATGTAAAAGAATATAACTACTATAATACTGCCCCTATGTACAAGAATATAACTACTATAATACTGCCCCTATGTACAAGAATATAACTACTATAATACTGCTGCTATGTACAGGAATATAACTACTATAATACTGCCCCCTATGTACAAGAATATAACTACTATAATATTGCTCCTATGTACAAGAATATAAGTACTATAATACTGCCCCCTATGTACAAGAATATAACTACTAGAATACTGCCCCTATGTACAAGAATATAACTACTATAATACTGTCCCCTATGTACAAGAATAGAACTACTATAATACTGCCCCTATGTACAAGAATATAACTACTATAATACTGCCCCCTATGTACAAGAATATAACTACTATAATACTGCCCCTATGTACAAGAATAGAACTACTATAATACTGTCCCCTATGTACAAGAATAGAACTACTATAACACTGCTCCTATGTACAAGAATATAACTACTATAATACTGCCCCATGTACAAGAATATAACTACTATAATACTGCCCCCTATGTACAAGAATAGAACTACTATAATACTGCCCCTATGTACAAGAATATAACTACTATAATACTGCCCCCTATGTACAAGAATATAACTACTATAATACTGCCCCTATGTACAAGAATATAACTACTATAATACTACCCCTATATACAAGAATATAACTACTATAATACTGCTCCTATGTACAAGAATAGAACTACTATAATACTGCTCCCTATGTACAAGAATATAACTACTATAATACTGCCCCTATATACAAGAATATAGCTACTATAATACTGCTCCTATGTACAAGAATATAACTACTATAATACTGCCCCCTATGTACAAGAATATAACTACTATAATACTGCCCCTATGTACAAGAATATAACTACTATAATACTGCCCCCTATGTACAAGAATATAACTACTATAATACTGCCCCTATGTACAAGAATATAACTACTATAATACTGCCCCTATGAGTACCTCCTGTACTATAATGCTGCCTGCCCTCTATGTAGAAGTATTTTATGGCTCCAATGAGTGTGTGCCTGATCTTGGCCCAGTGTATAGTTCTAGTTCTGTGGTTTGGTGGATAAATAGTTACAAATCTCTTCATGCATTTAGGAGTAAACATTCCTCCACATTTACATGGAACTAAACTTTCCAGTCGCTGCCTTTAAACAGAAGAAATTGATGAGAGAAGGAGCTGGTATGAAGGGAACATATCGCCCTATTTTGTAGATAAATTGCTCTTGGCACCGTGTTTCCGCTAAACAATGGGGTCTGCCCGGATGCTTCATAGCGAGGGACTAATGAGGCTGTGAGTTTGGCTCTGGACTATCATGTGGACGTCCCTCCATTGTCCTGGAACTGTGATGATCTGTAAAGTTTGGGATTTCCTATGAAGTGAATTGGAGTGAAGGAGATGGCCGGGTATAGGGGTGACGAGGCGTCTGCACAGATAGCTGGCATCATGGCCGCTGTGTCATCAAGGTGTGCGGACGAGCGGCCAGAGGGCCACTCCTGGAATGTTGGGTTGGGCGATCACCCACGCTCTCCGCACAGACAGGTAACGCTTATCTCTTACAGCAAAAATAGAAAAAATTTGGATGGAGCAGCCACCCTGAGCAAGCAACGCCATGTGTGTGCTGCTAGCCTGATATTTTATATATATATATATATACATACGTATATACACTAAGTATCTGGTATTGGAGAGAGGCCCTGGGACTTGCTGTTCTCTGGGAGATCTGCAAATTTTACATCAGGGTTTAGGGACTTTGTATTTTCCTCGATATTTATAAAGAAACCTCATGGGTGGAATTCCAAGCATCATCTAGTTTAAAAAATACAAGATAGGAAAGGATATTCTGCCCTGTATATAATGGATATCACACTGTATGATATGCTGGATATTCTGTCCTGTAAATAATGGATATCACATTGTATAATATGCTGGATATTCTGCCCTGTATATAATGGATATCACACTGTATGATATGCTGGATATTCTGTCCTGTATATAATGGATATCACACTGTATGATATGCTGGATATTCTGCCCTGTATATAATGGATATCACACTGTATGATATGCTGGATATTCTGTCCTGTATATAATGGATATCACACTGTATGATATGCTGGATATTCTGCCCTGTATATAATGGATATCACACTGTATGATATGCTGGATATTCTGCCCTGTATATAATGGATATCACACTGTATATGATATGCTGGATATTCTGCCCTGTATATAATGGATATCACACTGTATGATATGCTGGTATATTCTGCCTTGTATATAATGGATATCACACTGTATGATATGCTGGATATTCTGCCCTGTATATAATGGATATCACACTGTATGATATGCTGGTATATTCTGTCCTGTATATAATGGATATCACACTGTATGATATGCTGGATATTCTGCCCTGTATATAATGGATATCACACTGTATAATATGCTGGATATTCTACCCTGTATATAATGGATATCACACTGTATAATATGCTGGATATTCTGCCCTGTATATAATGGATATCACACTGTATGATATGCTGGATATTCTGCCCTGTATATAATGGATATCACACTGTATAATATGCTGGATATTCTGCCCTGTATATAATGGATATCACACTGTATGATATGCTGGATATTCTGCCCTGTATATAATGGATATCACACTGTATAATATGCTGGATATTCTGCCCTGTGTATGATGGATATCACACTGTATAATATGCTGGATATTCTGCCCTGTGTATGATGGATATCACATTGTATAATTTGCTGGATATTCTGTCCTGTATATGTTGAATTTCACATTTTATAAGATACTGAATACTCTGCCTTGTATATGACAGATATCACATTGTATGATATACTAGATATTCTGTCCTGTATATGATGGATGTCACACTGTATAATATACTGTATATTCTGCTCTATACATGATGGATATCACATATACTGGATATTCTGTCCTGTATATGATCAATATCACATTGTATAATATGCTGGATATTCTGTCCTGTATATAATAGATATCACATTGTATAATATACTGGATATTGTGCTCTGTATATAATGGATATCACACTGTAATATTTACTGGATATTCTGCCCTTTTTTATGATGAATATCACATTCTATAATATACTGAATATTGTGCCCCGTATATGATAAATATCATAATATATGATGGATGTCACACTGTATAATATACTGTATATTCTGCTCTATACATGATGGATATCACATATACTGGATATTCTGTCCTGTATATGATCAATATCACAGTGTATAATATACTGGATATTCTGTCCTGTATATAATAGATATCACATTGTGTAATATACTGGATATTCTGCTCTGTATATGATGGATATCACACTGTAATATTTACTGGATATTCTGCCCTTTATATGATGAATATCACATTCTATAATATACTGAATATTCTGTCCCGTATATGATAAATTTCATAATATATGATGGATATCACATTGTATAATATGCTGGATATTCTGCCCTGTACATGATGGATATCACATTGTATAATATGCTGGATATTCTGCCCTATACATGATGGATATCACACTGTATAATATACTGGATATTCTGCCCTGTACATGATGGATATCACATTGTATAATATGTTGGATATTCTGCCCTGTACATGATGGATATCACACTGTATAATATGCTGGATATTCTGCCCTGTACATGATGGATATCACACTGTATAATATGCTGGATATTCTGCCCTGTACATGATGGATATCACACTGTATAATATGCTGGATATTCTGCCCTGTACATGATGGATATCACACTGTATAATATACTGGATATTCTGCCCTGTACATGATGGATATCACACTGTATAATATGCTGGATATTCTGCCCTGTACATGATGGATATCACACTGTATAATATGCTGGATATTCTGCCCTGTACATGATGGATATCACACTGTATAATATACTGGATATTCTGTCCTGTACATGATGGATATCACATTGTATAATATGCTGGATATTCTGCCCTGTACATGATGGATATCACACTGTATAATATACTGGATATTCTGTCCTGTACTTTATGGATATCACATTGTATAATATGCTGGATATTCTGCCCTGTACATGATGGATATCACATTGTATAATATGCTGGATATTCTGCCCTGTACATGATGGATATCACACTGTATGATATGCTGGATATTCTGCCCTGTACATGATGGATATCACACTGTATAATATGCTGGATATTCTGCCCTGTACATGATGGATATCACACTGTATAATATACTGGATATTCTGCCCTGTACATGATGGATATCATACTGTATAATATGCTGGATATTCTGCCCTGTACATGATGGATATCACACTGTATAATATGCTGGATATTCTGCCCTGTACATGATGGATATCACACTGTATAATATACTGGATATTCTGTCCTGTACATGATGGATATCACATTGTATAATATGCTGGATATTCTGCCCTGTACATGATGGATATCACACTGTATAATATGCTGGATATTCTGTCCTGTATATAATGGATATCACACTGTATGATATGCTGGATATTCTGCCCTGTATATAATGGATATCACACTGTATGATATGCTGGATATTCTGCCCTGTATATAATGGATATCACACTGTATATGATATGCTGGATATTCTGCCCTGTATATAATGGATATCACACTGTATGATATGCTGGTATATTCTGCCTTGTATATAATGGATATCACACTGTATGATATGCTGGATATTCTGCCCTGTATATAATGGATATCACACTGTATGATATGCTGGTATATTCTGTCCTGTATATAATGGATATCACACTGTATGATATGCTGGATATTCTGCCCTGTATATAATGGATATCACACTGTATAATATGCTGGATATTCTACCCTGTATATAATGGATATCACACTGTATAATATGCTGGATATTCTGCCCTGTATATAATGGATATCACACTGTATGATATGCTGGATATTCTGCCCTGTATATAATGGATATCACACTGTATAATATGCTGGATATTCTGCCCTGTATATAATGGATATCACACTGTATGATATGCTGGATATTCTGCCCTGTATATAATGGATATCACACTGTATAATATGCTGGATATTCTGCCCTGTGTATGATGGATATCACACTGTATAATATGCTGGATATTCTGCCCTGTGTATGATGGATATCACATTGTATAATTTGCTGGATATTCTGTCCTGTATATGTTGAATTTCACATTTTATAAGATACTGAATACTCTGCCTTGTATATGACAGATATCACATTGTATGATATACTAGATATTCTGTCCTGTATATGATGGATGTCACACTGTATAATATACTGTATATTCTGCTCTATACATGATGGATATCACATATACTGGATATTCTGTCCTGTATATGATCAATATCACATTGTATAATATGCTGGATATTCTGTCCTGTATATAATAGATATCACATTGTATAATATACTGGATATTGTGCTCTGTATATAATGGATATCACACTGTAATATTTACTGGATATTCTGCCCTTTTTTATGATGAATATCACATTCTATAATATACTGAATATTGTGCCCCGTATATGATAAATATCATAATATATGATGGATGTCACACTGTATAATATACTGTATATTCTGCTCTATACATGATGGATATCACATATACTGGATATTCTGTCCTGTATATGATCAATATCACAGTGTATAATATACTGGATATTCTGTCCTGTATATAATAGATATCACATTGTGTAATATACTGGATATTCTGCTCTGTATATGATGGATATCACACTGTAATATTTACTGGATATTCTGCCCTTTATATGATGAATATCACATTCTATAATATACTGAATATTCTGTCCCGTATATGATAAATTTCATAATATATGATGGATATCACATTGTATAATATGCTGGATATTCTGCCCTGTACATGATGGATATCACATTGTATAATATGCTGGATATTCTGCCCTATACATGATGGATATCACACTGTATAATATACTGGATATTCTGCCCTGTACATGATGGATATCACATTGTATAATATGTTGGATATTCTGCCCTGTACATGATGGATATCACACTGTATAATATGCTGGATATTCTGCCCTGTACATGATGGATATCACACTGTATAATATGCTGGATATTCTGCCCTGTACATGATGGATATCACACTGTATAATATGCTGGATATTCTGCCCTGTACATGATGGATATCACACTGTATAATATACTGGATATTCTGCCCTGTACATGATGGATATCACACTGTATAATATGCTGGATATTCTGCCCTGTACATGATGGATATCACACTGTATAATATGCTGGATATTCTGCCCTGTACATGATGGATATCACACTGTATAATATACTGGATATTCTGTCCTGTACATGATGGATATCACATTGTATAATATGCTGGATATTCTGCCCTGTACATGATGGATATCACACTGTATAATATACTGGATATTCTGTCCTGTACTTTATGGATATCACATTGTATAATATGCTGGATATTCTGCCCTGTACATGATGGATATCACATTGTATAATATGCTGGATATTCTGCCCTGTACATGATGGATATCACACTGTATGATATGCTGGATATTCTGCCCTGTACATGATGGATATCACACTGTATAATATGCTGGATATTCTGCCCTGTACATGATGGATATCACACTGTATAATATACTGGATATTCTGCCCTGTACATGATGGATATCATACTGTATAATATGCTGGATATTCTGCCCTGTACATGATGGATATCACACTGTATAATATGCTGGATATTCTGCCCTGTACATGATGGATATCACACTGTATAATATACTGGATATTCTGTCCTGTACATGATGGATATCACATTGTATAATATGCTGGATATTCTGCCCTGTACATGATGGATATCACACTGTATAATATGCTGGATATTCTGCCCTGTACATGATGGATATCACACTGTATAATATACTGGATATTCTGCCCTGTACATGATGGATATCACACTGTATAATATACTGGATATTCTGTCCTGTACTTTATGGATATCACATTGTATAATATGCTGGATATTCTGCCCTGTACATGATGGATATCACATTGTATAATATGCTGGATATTCTGCCCTGTACATGATGGATATCACACTGTATAATATGCTGGATATTCTGCCCTGTACATGATGGATATCACACTGTATAATATACTGGATATTCTGCCCTGTACATGATGGATATCACACTGTATAATATGCTGGATATTCTGCCCTGTACATGATGGATATCACACTGTATAATATGCTGGATATTCTGCCCTGTACATGATGGATATCACACTGTATAATATACTGGATATTCTGTCCTGTACATGATGGATATCACATTGTATAATATGCTGGATATTCTGCCCTGTACATAATGGATATCACACTGTATAATATACTGGATATTCTGTCCTGTACTTTATGGATATCACATTGTATAATATAGGGGATATCCCACAGGCCGTAACCCAGGCTAAATATTCCCATCTGTGTATGATATACCCATACATGTTTCATCACTATTGACTAACAAGATTGTTGCAGCCATTAATTTAAGGATTGGATTCGATCTCACAGGTATATTTTATGTTCTTTGGAAGTTCACATTAGCATGTAAATTACTATATAAACCACCAGTGTCATCCATTAGCCTCTGTATTTTTGGAAACGATGACATTTTCATTGTCTCTCCAATCGCAGGATGTTGAGACAATTTATTGAGACAATTAAGACAATGCATCGCCGGCCGCGGTTTTTATTATGTGGTGACATTTATGACCCAACTTGGAAGCTCCAAGAAGTAACTTGATCATATTATTGCAATCTCAGAATTAGAGTCGTCAGGGGAGAAATTACATGACTGATGGACTAGTGAATTGCGCTCCTGGTAATCTAATAAATAAGACACCACACACTGCGTGACATGGATTAAAATTTTGGCCACAGCAGCCCTTTATTTTAATAAGAAAAAACATCAATAAGAAAAAACAAGATTATCGGCCCAGAGATGTGGTTGTTATAAATCCCAGCCCCATATCCCCCTCCGCCGTGTACACCTAGCTCAAGGGGGAATCTGGGTATACCCCTTGATCATTTTCCTTGTGTCCGCTGAGCTCCTCCCCAGGGACCCATCTATTCCACTGTCCACTGAGCTCCTCCCCAGGGACCCATATTCCACTGTCCGCTGAGCTCTGGCCCAGGGACCCCATTAAAAACATAATTCTCCAACCAACAAAGAGGGGGTTTAAACAACCACATCCCGCCGCCGCCAAATGCTGCTGTAACATACAATATTAAAATGTTAATACAATATTAATATGTTGATATGACATTGTCAATTTGGATACATTACTGATAACAATTGATACAATACGATACAATACTAATAATGTTGATAAAATACCGATGATGTTGAATAGCAATAACATTGTTAGAATATTGACAGTGTTGCAAAGTCCTGATATTGATACATTTCCCTTTATTATAGGGAGGGTGGGTGGGACAACTGCTTGTTCAGTCTTTAAGTCCAGGACAAAGGAATGACACCTTAACATGGGACCTATTTCTTATATGGCCCCTGCCCCCATCTCTCCTCCTGCTCGCCCACCACCACATTCCTTAGGTAAAAAACCCCCATCCCTTACTCCTTAACCCTTTCCTGGATCTATCACTGCCTCAGTCATGTACGTTACGGCTATCTGCCTTCACTCTGCTTGACTGATGGACTAGTGAATTGCGCTCCTGGTAATCTAATAAATAAGACACCACACACTGCGTGACATGGATTAAAATTTTGGCCACAGCAGCCCTTTATTTTAATAAGAAAAAACATCAATAAGAAAAAACAAGATTATCGGCCCAGAGATGTGGTTGTTATAAATCCCAGCCCCATATCCCCCTCCGCCGTGTACACCTAGCTCAAGGGGGAATCTGGGTATACCCCTTGATCATTTTCCTTGTGTCCGCTGAGCTCCTCCCCAGGGACCCATCTATTCCACTGTCCACTGAGCTCCTCCCCAGGGACCCATATTCCACTGTCCGCTGAGCTCTGGCCCAGGGACCCCATTAAAAACATAATTCTCCAACCAACAAAGAGGGGGTTTAAACAACCACATCCCGCCAAGACTCGCTCTTGTGACACCTTACAAGAGTGAGTTCCTCCACAACTTAATGGCTCGTTCTACTCCTTCTTGTATTCCCAACATCCATATATCAATGCCAATGTCATTAAGATGTACCTTATCATCTCTCCAAAAATGTTCCTTTGTATTTTCCAGCATCTGGTGACGTATGGCCACCCCTCCGTTTTCCAACACAAATTTTGTTATTTTTTTATTAACCTTTATCCTTGTATTATTGATGCGAGCCACTGATCGCGCTGTTCTCCACATTTGTCTAGCTACTATATCCGACCAGACCACCACTGTTTCTGGGTAAGACCTCCATAAATTCAACATATCAAGCTTTATGTTCCTAACTAAATGTCTTGATGTTCTTATTGCTAAATCATTACCACCTAAATGGATAAGTAAGACGTCCGGGGGCGGTAGAACTCCACATGATACTGGATTTCTTTCAACCGCTGATGCCACTGCATTCCCCTCTTTCCTATCCATGTCACCCGTGCCAAGGAACTGGGCAACCCCAACTGTTTGCCATTAGGCCTGACTGCTGCACGTAAGGCCCCCCAAAAAACAAATGAATGTCCCATGATCCAAACCAGGCATTGCTGTTCAGCTAAAACAAAAAACAAAAACACAATTATCACACAATTGTCTAAATGAAGACACAACTACTATAAGATTACCACAATGTACACATATATATACATGTACGCCATTTATAATAAATGTAATCGAATGTAACTCTTAAATCTGCTCGATTCCCATCTCCCGATTTTTTTAACTATGTCAGGCTCTAAGCCCCATCTACAGCTTCTGTGGCTGCTCCTATCCTAAATGAGTGTGAAGTGAATGCATTTGGAGACTCTCCCAATATTGTCAGGCATTTTTTAAGAACTGCTGTGAATTGAAATTGTGACAATGACTTACAATCCTCATGAATTAGTAATGAACCTTGGATATTTGGCCTTCTTGAGACATAGTTTCTAAAACAGATGACCGGGCAGGCCCTGGACCCGCTTAAAGGAAACAATGTGATCCATTTTCCTCTACCCTGTTGATCAGTTTTTGACTTTGACAGAAACATTCTAATCTGTCTGTGTACTGATGCATGTCCTCGGCTTGTAGACCCCCTCTGTCTGTGTACTGATGCACGTCCTCAGCTTGTAGACCCCCTCTGTCTGTGTACTGATGCACGTCCTCGTCTTGTAGACCCCCACTTCTGGTGGAGCTACTCGCCACCAACTCGCTGATTCTAAAAGCGCCAAAAAAAGGCCAGTGTGAATGCACAACTAAAGAGTAACACTTCAAAGGGACTGCTCCAGACTCGGCCTAGTACACTCAGCATCTGCTGCAATAACTGGAAAGAAATCGGACGCCGTTTATCTCTGGTCTTCTTCCAACTTTTCCTGTAACCCTTTAGGGCCTGCTTAACTAAAAAATGCTTTGTGTAATCAGTGAAGTCGTGCAACTTAAACCAAAAAGCTAATCCAGACATTTTACTATCAATACTGGACAATGAAGTACCGTCCACAAAGGCCCTGCTAATGTAAAATAACAACAAGGAAACATTGTCCTGTACACTGGCATCATGTCCCACTAGAGCACACAAGTCTTCCCATTCCCTCCATGCTGACTGGTACCTCTGCCATGTGCTTACACCCACAGACCGTTCTATCAGAGCGTATGCGGTGTCACTGGCAGTGACCACAGAAAATCCGGACACTTCTTGCCTTGTACCTCTGCCATCGGGGCTAACGAACGGAATCTGTCCCACTGAAAACGAGACAGAGCATCAGCCACAGAATTGCACACACCGGGAACATGCACAGCTGTAATCTGACAATTTGACTTTAAACAGCGCAGCACTAGATGACGCAGCAACGTAACAACAGGCAGGGAAGAAGCTGATTGTCTGTTGATGACTTCTACAACTCCCAAGTTATCACAATGAAATCTCACTTTTCGGTTTTGGAAAATATTGTACCAAATTTCACAAGCAACCACTATGGGGAACAATTCAAGGAGTACTAAGTTTCGTGTTAACCCATTGTTTCTCCAACTCTCTGGCCACCTATCTGCACACCACTGTCCCGAACAATATGCACCAAAACCAGTTGACCCCGCTGCATCAGTGTGGATGTCTAGATCAAAATTTGAAACCGGTGGTCTGATCCACAATGACCTCCCATTAAACTCCATTAAGAACTGTTCCCATACCGCCAGATCGTCCTTTAATGTTCTAGCCAGCCGCACAAAGTGATGTGGAAAGGTTATGCCTGAGGTAGCTGCAGCTAGGCGCCTACAAAAAACTCTACCCATTGGAATAATGCGACACGCAAAGTTCATTTTCCCTAACAGCGATTGTAGATCCTTTAATCTGATCTTACGGTGAGATCTAGCTTCTCTGACTGCCTCCAGCAGATCACTGACCTTGTCATCCGGTAATCTGCACTCCATTGCTTCACTGTCAATCAAAATTCCTAAAAACTTGATAAGTGTAGACGGGCCTTCTGTTTTATCTGATGCTAACGGTACTCCAAAACACTTAAAAACCGACTGAATCGCTGCCAATAATGAAGCACAAACAAATGACTTTGGTGGACCAATACATAGGAAATCATCTAGATAATGCAGGACAGAACGCACGCCGGCTTCCTTCTTTACTACCCACTCCAAAAATGTGCTAAATGATTCAAACAAGGAGCATGAGATGGAGCAGCCCATCGGTAAACACAAGTCTACATAAAACATTCCCTGCCACTGACAACCCAAGAGATGGAAGCTTTCTGGATGGACTGGTAAGAGTCTAAAGGCAGCTTCAATGTCTGTTTTTGCCATTAAAGCTCCTCTGCCGTACTTCTGTACCCATGCAATCGCTGTATCAAATGAAGTATACGAGACTGTGCAAAGTTCCTGATCGACTCCATCATTAACTGAGCTTCCATGAGGGAAGGACAGATGATGGATCAGCCTAAACTTATTGGGTTCCTTCTTTGGGACCACCCCCAATGGAGAGACCCTTAAGTTTTCTATTGGCATTTTGGGGAATGGGCCTGCCATGCGGCCCAGGTCAATTTCTTTGTTTAGTTTTGTGGAGACAATGTGAGAATATGTGTAAGCTGAAGCAAGGTTACGAGAACAGGTTAATGGGCCTGAAGTAGATGGGATCTTAAAACCTTCTGAGAAACCCTCCCCCAGCAATTGTGCTGCTTTTCTATCTGGGTACCTGCTTAGATAGCCCACCATCTCCCCGAGTCTAATTGGGGTTTCCCCCTTTTTGGTTAATCTCTGCTGTTGGGGTGTTATTTCGTTTAAAGCATTTGGATAGGCTATGGTTTCCACTACAGAAGCTGCATTCATGTTTGTACCTGCATGTGTTTCCGAATCTGCACTGGCTATCATTGAACTGCCAGCAGCAACCTTTTCTGTTTGCTGCCGACAATCCGATTGCTGATGATCTGCCGACATAGCCCTGAAAGGGCTGATTAACCCCACGTGGCGCTGTCATGAGACGCATCCATAAACTAATATCTTTGTGATCCCAACGAATCCCTTGGACCACCTCCGATGTCCGGCGACCATTCCCGCACCATGCAGCAATAGGAGAAGAAGTTATGGGTAAGCTAGACTGACTCAAAGCCTCCTTAACCCCGGACACTAATTGCTGTACTACTGAATTAAGATCCCATCCTACATTGCCGGGACCTGTACCCCAAACTGCGCCCACTGGATTCATTACAGGTGTTGTTACACTAGATATAGGACAAGAAAAAGTGTTCTCACCAATACCTGGCTGCGTCCTAGGTTGACCAGCCGTCCGTGACGTATTAGTTATAGTCTCTACAGCCCCTCCATTATTGAAGTGCTGCGTGCTGCTGCCCTCTAGTGGGCAGTCGTTATCTGTGTCATAGTCATTGTCTGGAATCTCTTCTGAGTCTTGTAGCTGTAGATTTCTTGCCGGACTCATATCCTGAGCCGGCCGAAGAAGTCTTTGTCTGGTTAAAGTACTTTTGCGCAGTTGTCTTTTTGGATTCCTGCCACTCCTCGTGTAATGAGAACCCGGATCCGGAAATGTTGTGTGTCCTAAGCCCATCCCCCCGTGTTGGTTTATTTCCTGGGGTAAGGCCGTATGATGTCCTCTAGAATGATGCAAAGTTTGTTGAGGAAGTTCTAAGGATTCATGGTGGGCTGTGGTCACGTCAGTTGTAGCTTGTGTGGCTGCTTCTCTGGCTGGCACCTCAGTAGAGCTGGACTTTCTCCTTGCACTTCTTGGTGTCTCTCTGGTTAGATGGTCGGGCTCTTTTCTCTGTCCTTTGTTATTCTTGTACTGTAGTTTCCTTCCTGGTTTGTAAGATGGATCAGAGGCCGTGCTGCGCTTTGCTCTCTTCCTAGAAGTAACGGAAGGACTTATGATCCTATTGTGAGTCCTATTGGCCATTTCAGAAGTTAGTCTCTCAGGAGGTCTTGATCTTCTTAGAGTTTGATGTTCAGAAAGTTCAGAAGGGACAGATGCTGTATCCCGGGCATTCTTCAGCAATTCGTCTAGCTGGGCCTGAATCCATTCGGGCCTACATGTCAAAGCCGCGGCCTGAATGCTCTTCAGCAAGGCATCCCAACTGCTTGTTCAGTCTTTAAGTCCAGGACAAAGGAATGACACCTTAACATGGGACCTATTTCTTATATGGCCCCTGCCCCCATCTCTCCTCCTGCTCGCCCACCACCACATTCCTTAGGTAAAAAACCCCCATCCCTTACTCCTTAACCCTTTCCTGGATCTATCACTGCCTCAGTCATGTACGTTACGGCTATCTGCCTTCACTCTGCTGGATGTTTGTTCTCTTTATTTCTCTTCTGGGAGGTGATATGTCATCTGCGGTCACTGACCGTAGCAAATACAGCTATTTAAAGGGACGGCAAATTTAAAATGGATTTTATCCTACAACTATGGCTCCCGGTATTTCAGAGCGACTTGTAATTCTGGGATGGATCTAGACTCATAGAATGTTTTTAAAACTGGTATAATACATGGTCTGTGCTATTTTACAGGATAGTAGAAGTTGTGGTATTCTATACGGTAAAGACGGTTTTAAGGCAGTAGTATATTTCCCTGAGTGGTTGCTAAATTTCCAGCATTGTTGTATTTTATATTGTAGGGATGTGACTAGGGAAAAAAATAAATAAATATATGATGAGATCAGATTCAGGCAAGGAGCTCAAGACATTTGTCACAAGGAGGTTTTCACAAACATTACTGACTGTTATGGCGGCGTCAGGATCTGTGAAGACTACAGATTTTGGCACTCTACATATTGACTTCTCTGATATCTGTGATCAGTGCTGGCAGACTCAAGCGTCAACCCACAGACTTGTAGTTCATAGGCAGGCTAGCAAGTGTTAATCCCTGCTGGGCTGCTTCTTAGTCTTTTTTGATCACATGCTATGGGAGAGCCAGTCACATTTGCTCCTCTCCTATATATGCTGGCTGGACACTCCCTTTAATGCCTTCTATAGCTTCTCTATACTGGTCTAGTAAGGTGTTGTTATCCACATTTACTGGTGGCTGTAGTATTTTGCTGCTGTGAGCGATGAGGTGTTAACCCTTGTTGTCCTATTGTTGCTGCCTTTCTTTTATTGCTTTTCTCCTTAGTTTCTTACTGTTTGTTCCTGTAAGTTTTCAGCAAGTCTAAGTTTTGTTTTTTCCTTTGCAAACTCGGGAGTCGACCCACAGACTTGTGATACATAAGCAGGCTGGCAAGAGTCAATCATTTCTGGGCTGCTTGTTAGTCTCCTTTGATCACATGCTGTGGTGGAGCCAGTCACATTCAATCCCCTCCTATATATGTTGTCTGGACACTTCCTTTAAAACCAGCTATAGCTTCCCTATGTTGGTCTGGTGAGTTGTTGTGATCCACACTTACTGGTGGCTGTAGTATTTTGTTGCTGTGAGGGGTTGTGGTGTTAACCGTTGTTGTCCTTTTGTTGCTGCCTTTCTTCTGTTGCTTTTCTCCTTAGTTTCATACTGTTTGTTCCTGTGATTTTGCAGCACGTCTAAGTTTTGTTTTTTTTCCCTGGCAAACTCGGGAGTCGACCCACAGACTTGTGGTACATAGGCAGGCTAGCAAGAGTCAATCGTTGCTGGGCTGCTTGTTAGTCTGCTTTGATCACATACTGTGGGAGAGCCAGTCACATTCACTCCCCTCCTATATATGCTGGTTGGACACTTTCTGTAATGCCTGCTATAACTTCCCTATACTGGTCAGGTGAGGTGTTGCTGTGAGCGGTTGTGGTATTAACAATATATGGGCCACTTGCAGTCCAATAACTTATCATAATGCACCGTTTCACCTGCTTTAGAGATGGAAATGGGCCCCATTATCTCTTGCGCCCCTGGGCTACACAGACTGCACCAATGATCTGTCCGCCCATGCATTTCCAGTTCTAAGATGGTAGTATTTTATAGGATTGCGGTACAGGAATATAGTATGTTCATACGGTTTTAGTGTATTTATAGGGTTGTGCTATATTTCAAGGTTTATTTATATATATATATATATATACAGTACAGACCAAAAGTTTGGACACACCTTCTCATCTCTAGAACAACTGTTAAGAGGAGACTTTGTGCAGCAGCCTTCATGGTAAATAGCTGCTAGGAAACCTCTGCTAAGGACAGGCAACAAGCAGAAGAGACTTGTTTGGGCTAAAGAACACAAGGAATGGACATTAGACCAGTGGAAATCTGTGCTTTGGTCTGATGAGTCCAAATTTGAGATCTATGGATCCAACCACCGTGTCTTTGTAGAAAAGGTGAACGGATGGACTCTACATGCCTGGTTCCCACCGTGAAGCATGGAGGAGGAGGTGTGATGGTGTGGGGGTGCTTTGTTGGTGACACTGTTGGGGATTTATTCAAAATTGAAGGCATACAGAACCAGCATGGCTACCACAGCATCTTGCAGCGGCGTGCTATTCCATCCGGTTTGCGTTTAGTTGGACCATCATTTATTTTTCAACAGGACAATGACCCCAAACACCTCCAGGCTGTGTAAGGGCTATTTGACTAAGAAGGAGAGTGATGGGGTGCTACGCCAGATGACCTGGCCTCCACAGTCACCAGACCTGAACCCAATCGAGATGGTTTGGGGTGAGCTGGACCGCAGAGTGAAGGCAAAAGGGCCAACAAGTGCTAAGCATCTCTGGGAACTCCTTCAAGACTGTTGGAAAACCATTTCCGGTGACTACCTCTTGAAGCTCATCAAGAGAATGCCAAGAGTGTGCAAAGCAGTAATCAAAGGTGGTGACTGTGAAGAACCTAGAATATAAGACATATTTTCAGTTGTTTCACACTTTTTTAAGTATTTCATTCCACATGTTTTAATTCATAGTTTCGATGCCTTCAATGTGAATCTGCAATTTTCAGAGTCATGAAAATAAGGAAAACTCATTGAATGAAAAGGTGTGCCCAAACCTTTGGTCTGTACTATATATATATATATATATATATATATATATATATATATATATATATATATATATATAGGGCTGTGCTCTATTTCCCAGGTTATAGTACATTTCTAATGTTGTGATATATTTCCAGGGTTTTAGTTTATTTATATAGTAATAGTACAGTTTATTTATAGGGTTGTGGTATAATCCCAGTTTTTTAATATATGATTATTTATAAGGCTGTTGTAAATTTCAAGGGTTGTAGTTTATTTACATAAAAGTAGATGTATAGGGCTGTGGTACATTGCCGGAGTTGTAGTATATTTATAGGGTTGTAGTATATTTCCAGGGTTTTAGTATTTTTTTAGGGTTGCGGTACATTTCTAAGGGTGTGATGTGAGGTTTGTGTACTTGTGTGAATACTTTATGGTGTCAGCTGTGACACATGAAGTCACCCGCACTCAGTCATCCATTATTGATGGTGTTCTCAGCTCTGGTCGCCTGGGGTTATGTCCACAGGTTCCCGGCCTCACAACTGGATGACCCTTCTTCTTTGTAATAGATGAAGAGCCATAAACTCCTCATAGTCCAGGATTAGCTTGAAAGTAAGAGACAAATGAGGAGCTGACACTTATATGAAGAATGTATAACATGTCATATGTTTCTGACATACATAATTTGTCTGTACCATGTACCAGTGGCAGACATATCGCCGCTGCAGTGGCACAGGGGCCCGGAGGTTCAGGGGGCCCTTGCTGGCTGGTTAATAATGAGGGCAATCTGACCTATTGTCCAGAGCTCCAGGCTCCGGGGGGGCCCTGGCCAGATCGCCCTCATAACACGCACCGTGCCGGGCAGGGAGCGATCCTGCAGCTTTGCACAGTGTAGAAATCGGAACACAGGAATCCGTCCTCTGTTCTCTGCCTGGAACTTTGTCTGTGATACACGCGCGCCCTGATGTTGTCAGTATGGCGCGTACATGTGTCATTTGAAAAGTTCCCGGCAGATAAAGGCTACATGCGCACGCTGCTTTTTTTTCGTGTTCACAAACTGCAGCCAAAACTGCACCTTGTCAGAGAGAGCCTGGAAATGTCACAAAAAATGTAGGTGCTTTTTTGCTGCGTTTTTGCTGCTTTTTTGGTGCGTTTTTAGCTGCAGTTTTGTCAACAATTGTTTCATGTATTTTTCAGTTCAAACAAGCCCATAAAGCTTGTTGAATTGAAAAAAAAAAATTAGAAATAAATAAATAATTAAAAAAAACTGGCGTACGGTCCCCCCCAATTTTGATGCCAGCCAGATAAAGCCATACGGCTGAAGGCTGGTATTCTCAGGATGGGGAGCTCCACGTTATGGGGAGCCCCCCAGCCTAACAATATCAGACAGCAGCCGCCCAGAATTGCCGCATACATTTTATGCGACAGTTCTAGGACTGTACCCGGCTCTTCACGATTTGCCCTGGTGCGTTGGCAAATCGGGGTAATAAGGAGTTATTGGCAGCCCATAGCTACCACTAAATCCTAGATTAATCATGTCAGGCGTCTCCCCGAGAAACCTTCCATGATTAATCTGTAAATTACAGTAAATAAACACACACACACGAAAAATCCTTTATTAGAAATAAAAAACACTAACAAATTCCCTCATTACCAATTTATTAACCCCGACAAAGCCCTCCATGTCCGGCGTAATCCAGGATGGTCCAGCGTCGCATCCAGCTCTGCTGCATGAAGGTGACCGGAGCTGCAGCAGACACCGCCGCTCCGGTCAGCTCCACGCAGCAACTGAAGACAGCCGCGCGATCAGCTGAGCTGTCACTGAGGTTACCCGCGGCCACCGCTGAATCCAGCGGTGGCCGCGAGTAACCTCAGTGACAGCTCAGCTGATCGCGCTACTGCGTCGAGCTGACAGGAGCGTGGAGGACGGGACTATCAGCGGTGGCGGTGGCAGTGAGAGGGGTCCATCATCTCCCCTGTGCGTGCACGCTGGGGACAGCGGTACTTCGGGGAACACGTGGAGGACGGGACTATCAGCGGCGGCAGCGAGAGGGGGACGGACATTGGCAGCTAAAAACATTGATTTTTCCCTCTCGCTGCCGCCGCCGCTGATAGTCCCGTCCTCCACATCATCTCCCTGTGCGTGCACGCTGGGAACAGCGGTACTTCGGGGAACACGTGAAGGATGGGACTATCAGTGGCGGCGGCAGCGAGAGGGAAAAATCAATGTTTTCAGCTGCCAATGTCCATCCCCCTCTCGCCGCCGCCGTTGATAGTCCCGTCCTCCACATCATCTCCCTGTGCGTGCACGCTGGGAACAGCGGTACTTCGGGGAACACGTGAAGGATGGGACTATCAGCGGCGGCGGCAGCGAGAGGGAAAAATCAATGTTTTCAGCTGCCAATGTCCATCCCCCTCTCGCCGCCGCCGTTGATAGTCCCGTCCTCCACATCATCTCCCTGTGCGTGCACGCTGGGAACAGCGGTACTTCGGGGAACACGTGAAGGATGGGACTATCAGCGGCGGCGGCAGCGAGAGGGAAAAATCAATGTTTTCAGCTGCCAATGTCCATCCCCCTCTCGCCGCTGCCGTTGATAGTCCCATCCTCCACGTGTTCCCCGAAGTACCGCTGTCCCCAGCGTGCACACACAGGGGAGATGATATGGAGGACGGGACTATCAGCGGCGGCAGCGAGAGGGGGATGGACATTGGCAGCTGAAAACATTGATTTTTCCCTCTCGCCGCCGCTGCTGATAGTCCCCGTCCTCCACATCATCTCCCCTGGGGACAGCGGTACTTCGGGGAACACATGGAGGACGGGAGGGGACCACATGCCTGACCTCACTTCCTGACAAATCACCTGCGTTTTTGGTACCAAAAGCGCAGGTAAAAGGCAGGTAAAATGCACCACTTTTGATAGCATGCATTTTTCCTGCGTTTTTGATGCCCTCATTGATTTCAATGGGTGACAAATGTTGACAAAAACGCAGGGAGAATGAACATGCTGCATTTTTTTTGTCACAAACTTTTGACAAAAAAAACGCTGACAAATAAACTGCAATGTGCGCATGACAAATCTGACTTCTCATAGACTTTGCAGGGAAGTCAGATGTCAGAAAGTTCTGCTGACAAAACTGCAGCCAAAAAAGCAGCAAAAAAGCAGCAAAAAAAGCAGCGTGCGCATGTAGCCAAAGAAGTAGCGCAGCCAGGGGAGCCCGTACTGAGAGAAGCAGCAACGAGGGCCCCGTGCGAGGAGAAGCAGCGATGTGGGCTCCGTGCGACGAGAAGCAGCGATGTGGGCTCCGCGCGGAGAGAAGCAGCGGCGTGGGCCTATACAGAGAGAAGCAGCGGCAAGGGCCCATGCGGAGAGAAGCAACGACGGGGGCCCTGTGCGGAGAGAAGCAGCGGCGTGGGCCCGTACAAGAGAAGCAGCATGGCGGGGGCTCATACGGAGACGTCCGAGGAAGGGACAATAAGGAGGGAGAGGTGACTGGTGACTAATTTAAGTGGTGTAGAGATTTAGTATATTACAGGTGTAATGTATGGAGGTATAGTGATGTAGCGTATTACAGGTGTATATGGGAGTATAGTGATGTAGCGTATTACAGGTGTATATGGGAGTATAGTGATGTAGCGTATTACAGGTGTATATGGGAGTATAGTGATGTAGCGTATTACAGGTGTATATGGGAGTATAGTGATGTAGCGTATTACAGGTGTATATGGGAGTATAGTGATGTAGCGTATTACAGGTGTATATGGGAGGTGTATTATATTACAGGTATAGTACATGGGGGATGTAGTAATTATATATATATATAATCTGCAGCCTTGTCGCCATAGAAGAAGGGGGTACCCAAGCACAATTTCTTGCACAGGGGCCCCAAGCTGCCAGTGTCCGCCACTGCCATGTACTATATCTCCTGGATATTAACCCCTTCAGCCCCAGCCTGTTTTCACCTTAAAAGACCCGGCCATTTTTTGCAATTTTGACCAATGTCGCTTTGACAAGTTATAACTCTGGAACACTTCAACGGATCCTGGCGATTCTGACATTGTTTTTTCATGACATATTGTACTTCATGTCAGTGGTAAATTTAGGCCGATGTGTTTTGCGTTTATTTGTGAAAATTTCGGAAATTTGGCGAAAATTTTGAAAATTTCGCAATTTTCAAAATTTGAAATTTTATGCCCATAAATCTGAGAGTTATGTCACACAAAATAGTTACTAAATAACATTTCCCACTTGTCTACTTTACACCAGCGCAATTTTTGGAAACAAAAAATTCCGTTAGGAAGTTAGAAGGGTTCAAAGTTCATCACCAATTTCTCATTTTTCCAACAAAATTTACAAAAAAAAAATTTTTAGGTACCACATCACATTTGGAGTGATTTGAGAAACCTAGGCGAAAAAAAATACCCAAAAGTGACCCCATTCTAAAATCTGCACCCCTCACTCTGCTCAAAACCACATCCAAGAAGTTTATTAACCCTTTAGGAGCTTCACAGCAACCAAAGCAAATTTTACTTTTTTAACACAAAAATGTTACTTTAGCCATAAAAATTAGTATTTTCACAAGGGTATCAGGAAAAATGCATCATAAAATGTATCGTGCATTTTCTCCTGAGTACGCAGATACCTCATATGTTGTGGAAATCAATTTTTGAGTGCAAAATTAGCTGCACTCATTAGCGGACGCCATGTCGGGTTTGAAGACTCCCTGAGGTGCCTAAACAATGGAGCTCCCCCATAAGTGACCCCATTTTGGAAACTAGAGCCCTCAAATATTTTTTCTAGATGTTTGATGTGCACTTTGAACCCCTGGGGGCTTCACAGAAGTTTATAACGTTGAGCCGTGAAAAGAAAAAAAATTTTTTTACCACAAAACTGTTGCTTCAACCAGGTAGTTTTTTTTTATCACAAGGGTATCAGGAAAAAATGCACCATAAAATGTATTCTGCATTTTCTCCTGAGTACGCAGATACCTCATATGTGGTGGAAATCAAATGTTTGGGCACACAGCAGGACTCGGAAGGCAAGGAGCGCCATTTCACAGCAAAATTGGTTGGAATTATTAGCGGACGCCATGTTGCATTTGGAGACCCCCCTGAAGTGCCTAAACAATGGAGCTCCCCCACAATTGACCCCATTTTGGAAACTAGACCCCTCATGGAATTTATCTAGCTGTTTAGTGAGCACTTTGAACCCCTGGAGGCTTCACAAACGTTTGTAATGTTCAGCCGTGAAAATATTTTATTCTTTTTTTTTACCACAAAATTGTTTTTTCAAACAGGTAGCTTTTTTTCACAAGGGTATCAAGAAAAAATGCACCATAAAATGTATTGTGCAATTTCTCCTGAGTACACAGGTACCTCATATGTGGTGGAAATCAATTGTTTGGGCGTACGGCGGGGCTCAGAAGAGAAGGAGCGCCATTTCACAGTAAAATTGATTGGAATTATTAGCAGACGCCATGTTGCATTTGGAGACCCCCTGAGGTGCCTAAACAATAGAGCTCCCCCACATGTGATCCCATTTTGGAAACTAGACCCCCCCCATACAAAAAAATTAGTTTGGCGAAATAAAAAATACAGAGATCAGTGAAAAAAAAATGAATAAAAAAAAAAAAAATATGAGCACCTGCCACTAAGACCAGTGCCAAACGTGAGAGCAATGCACGAGTCTCGCATCGCATCATCCACTCCAGTCTGGAAGCAATCAACTGCGCTGGATAATGCGATGCGAGAGGGCGGGGCGGCAGATGAGAAAGGGCGCAGCGGATGGAAGATGGGAAATGGCGCAGCGGATGGAGGAGCGGTGGAGGATGGGAAAGGGCGCAGCGGATGGATGATGGGAAATGGCGCAGCGGATGGAGGAGCGGCGGAGGATGGGAAAGGGCGCAGCGATGGATGATGGGAAATGGCGCAGCGGATGGAGGAGCGGCGGAGGATGGGGGGGAGGGAGGTGAGATGGGGATACCTACCTTACAGGATGGATCTAGGCAGCAGGATCACAGCAGACAGAAGAGGCAGCAGATGAAGGAGGCAACAGATTGAGGAGTGTGAGAGGGGGCAGTAGATGAAGAGGATGGGAGAGAGCAGGCAGCAGATCGGGGAGGGGGGCAGAGTCTGATGGGAGAGAAAGATGGCACATGGAGGAGGGGGGGGCCCGGGTGGAGGGGGGCCCCCAGAACATGGAGGGGGGAGGGTGGCTTGCAGCACATGTGGGGGGAGGGTGGTTTGCAGCACATGTGGGGGGAGGGTGGCTTGCAGCACATGGAGGGGGAGGAGGTGTAGTGGCGATGGAGAAGGGGCAGCCGATGAAGGAGGCGGCAGCCGATCGGGAACAGTGGGGGCCGATTCGGGGGCAGCAGCGGCTGAAAAAGGTGGGTGCGACGGCGGCGGGGACAGTGGCGAGCGTGGTGGCGGGGACAGTGGCGAACGTGGCAGCGGGGACAGTGGCGAACGTGGCGGCGGGGACAATGGCGGGCGGGGCGATCGGGGACAGCGGTGGATCGGGAGCAGCGGCGGGGCGATCGGAGACAGCGGCGGGGCTGGCGGTGGCGATCGGAGCCGCGGCGGGGCTGGCGGTGGCGGGTGTGGCCATCGGCGACAGCGGCGGGGCTGGGGCTGGCGGGCGGGGCGATAGGAGACAACGGCGGGGCTGGCAGGGCGATCGGGGACAGGGGCGGGTGGCGGGGGCAGCAACTTACCGATGGGCACCCGCAGGGACCACTCTCCTCAGCTTTCAGGGACGGACACAGGTCACCGGCACCAGATCCATGGTGATTGGAGAGATCGGTCACAAGACTGGTCTCTCCAATCAGAGCTGGGGGCGGGTGAAGCACCGATCACCCAGCTCCAGCCAATGGCCAGTGCTACAGCAGCACTGATCAGTGCTGGATTTCAATGTTCCAGCCATTTTCAATGGCTGGAACATTACAGTGACTGTAATTGGCTGACGAACGCCGCTCAGCCAATCACAGCCTCTGTAGGTTTGGGGAGGAGGCACCACCCCTCCTGAGGTCAGGCAGAGGTCCCCTCCTTCCCGAATCTACGGTTTAATTAAACACATTTTACTCCCCGGGGCTCCGGGACCCCGATTTCGCCATGATGTACTGGGTACGTCATGGGTCGTTTAGCACCATGTCACCATGACGTACCCAGTACGTCAAGGGTCATTAAGGGGTTAATACATAGTTATTATCAGACCCTCAAGATAACCCCCAATTTTAAAAACATTTTCACAAAAAACTCCTCCCTAAATCTCAATTTCTTCAGGTTAAAATGCAATTTGAAATGATCCGTCTAGGACCCGGCCCAATTGGGCACACTCTTTCCAAGACTGATTCTATATAGATCTCCCCTCTGGACCGACCCCTCCTCTGACCTCACCCGTTATACATTCTACAATGGGCGCTCAGTCTTAATTATCGATCTCATATGTTTTCTCTTAATAAGCTTCAATTAATATAGATTCCAGTGGGTTATAACCTACCCTCACCATTCTGGTATAGATAGAGCATGTAGATGACTGGGCAATTTCCACCAATAGACCCTACTTGTTGGAGGTGTGGTGATGCAGAGGGTTCTTTTTTACATACCATTTGGGCACATAAAGTGCTTTTTCCATCTAGGCCCACAAGCACATGTAGCGCCCCGGAGACTTTAGTCGCTACAGGGTATTGCATCTCACTTAAGGTGCAGTACTCATCCCAGGTAAGGAAGAGGTTAACCACTGGTTTTCACTTACACAACACACACAGCTGAGGTGCTTTCCCACTGAAACTGGGCTAAAGGTGGTCACCATAACAACTGTTTTTTTTCCAGCCACCAGTGAGTCATCAGGAAGGTGGGGGCAGCACAGCAGAAGTGAGCGAACCCAAAATTTTTACCTCAGAAAAGTCTGAGACTCAGAATAACACGGTCACTGTGGAGAGTGCTTCAGAGCTTCCACAGATGGGACCAGGCAGACTGGAAGCAGCAGGAGACACTGGTGGAAGTTGTGGGACGGAGGAGAAATACGGTTGCCGAGGGAAAAGCTTAATTGCTCCCTTGGAACCAGCGCTGTTCAGGGTGCAGAGCCCTAGGGTGGTGCATACTTTAGGTTGCGCCACCAGAATCTGCCGGACAGGGGGATTTTATGTCTTTCTGGCCACCACAAGATCCCGGAGCACAGTAGCAACAGAGAGCCCGGAGTCGCGATCACGGTCAGGCCCCTAGAGAGCTTGCGCTGCCTGTGCACGGGACAGGAACGTTAACACTATACCGGGGTCCCCAAGCACTTCAGGTCACGGGGATCCACACAGAGCGCACAAGAAGGACACAACACCGGTGGTGGCTTCTGAGGTAGCCGGGATCGGCTGGGGCCTATTACGGTGGAAGCCGGCATTCCAAGGGTGACAACTGAGCTGTGAGAAAAAAACCTTGAACAGCTACCACTGTGTCAGCCCATCATTGCCGTCGGCGTCACCCCGCGCTCTGGGGCCAATGGCCACTATCACCACCATCATCCTCCCTGGGGCCTAGTTTCACCTGCAGGAAGCTGAATCATTCTAGCTGCAACACCATCCACCCCAGAGGACAGCGACTGCAGCGGCGGCTAATTCCTGGCCACATACCGTAGGTGGCGTCACGAGACAACTACTGCTTCCACCTTCCTCAACTCCGAACATCCTCATCCCGTCCTCCATTCCCCTTTTTGGTGTACACCTCGGGGCCACGAAGCCGGGCAGGGCCACCCGTGACATCCCAGACCCGACATCACCGGCACGGCGACAAGTATTTCACCCCCCTGCCCCGTATGTGCTACACACAAGTTGAGCATTTGGTAAGTTTTTACCCTCAGTATTTGTAGCCAAAACCAGGGTTCGAACAATCAGATGAAAAGAATAATAGAAACATGGGCACCACTTCTTCATTTTTCAGCCACTCCTTGTCTTGACTTACAAATTCTGAGGTAAAAAACTCACCAAATACGCAACGTGTGCACAAGGACTTAGCCAGGAATAAAGGATATCATACGTAGAGTAACAGGCGTCTCTGGGAATATGGGGTCTTCCCTATACTTGCTCCATTACTGCTATATTCCTATTGCTTCTTATAAACGTTGCGTTCTAAGATTATTAGTAATGGATGCTCATACCTGTATTCAGCTATTCAGGAAAAAAATCTACCAGTCTGTCATGCGCTGTCCGTGTCCGCACATGCGGATTACTACTATGGCATTGGACTCTGTTCACATTGCAAAGTCCAACAGGCAACCTGGTCTCTCTTAAGTGCCCAGCTTTGCTGGGTGTCGGCCGAGTTGTCTCACTGCTCCCAGCCGTGCAGGAGTTAATGCTTTTTGGAGCAGTGTGTGTGTGGCGCTCCTGAGGCTTTGGTAGCCACAGGGTACTGCTCCTCAGTTAAGGTGCGGTATCCATCTCAGGTAAGGGGGTGTTAATCACCGGTGTTCCACATTCACACTCTACATACAGCTTGGGAGCCTTCACACAGGGTGGGATGGCTCAGGGTAGGCGGGGGTTGGTGACCATCACGTTGCATGGGACTTCCCAGGTCACTGAAGCCAGCCACCTGGGGGGAAGGTTCCACTTAGGGGTAGAAGTAGGCGCAACACACTCACATCAGACAGACAAGTCGGGACCGTCATTCTGACAAGACATCTATGGAACTCTTAGACTTTACTAGGCCCGGGCCTTGGAGCGGGAGCTCAGCCCAGGTACCTAACTGCTGAGGGGGACATCCTAGAAACAGGACATTCTCTCTCTCTCTCTCTTTCTTCAAACACCGGAGGTGGCCCCCTTACTTGCTTGGGATTGAAGCCCACGACGGCAGAGACCAGCACCTGGGTGCAGCTTTAATTCAGTGAGTAAAAGAACCTGGAACCGCAGTTGCCAACTCAGACTCTGATTAGCGACGCCGTCGCCCCGCGCTCTGGCGCTCCCAGGAGACTGCCACTTCCCCATTATCCACCCGGGGCCTACTTGCCTGTGGGGAGCGACACCATCCCGGCTGCCATAAGACCTGCCCCGGCGAGGAATTCTGCAGCGGTGGTTACTCCCTGGCTGCATACCACAGGTGGTGGCGTCATGACAAACTTTCCCCAAACACTCCGCTTCCCCTTCCTTTTACTGCACGCCTCAGGGCAACGGAACCGAGCAAGGCCACCCGTGACATTGCCTGAGCCGAAACGGCCCGACAACGAGTAGGATAACCACCTGCCCCGTGGGGCGCTGCATGTGCAGCTCTTCAGAGAGCCGGGTTGCTAATTACCATCCACAGCTGGTCTCTTCCTATTTAAGGCTGGGGAGTGTAGTAGGAGATCGCCGAAGATACCATCAGCTTAGCTCCAGCGATCCCGGTCTCAGTGGTTATTACGTTCATGGTGAACAACAGTTGCTTTTCTGAGTGGTGTGAACATTCCCCTGTTGTGAGTTTATTCCCTATTCTTTTCTTTATTCCACTGTACACATATTGTCTCCCCTTGTGTTTGAGTTCAGTGTGTATGAGGTTTTATTCTCCCTTGTTCGTGTCTTTTCTATGAGGTTTTGTTACTGGGTTTCAGGCCTGTTCCCAGGGTAGGGGAGAATAAGATCAGCGCTCGGATAGGAGACAGGGTCACGCTCGGGGCTCAGACCTGGCTGCTATCAAGCTTACTTCTGAGATAAGGGACAGCACAGGGTCTTAAGGGTACCTTCACACTTAGCGATGCAGCAGCGATCCGACCAGCGATCTGACCTGGCCAGGATCGCTGCTGCATCGCTACATGGTCGCTGGTGAGCTGTCAAACAGGCAGATCTCACCAGCGACCAGTGAACAGCCCCCAGCCAGCAGCGACGTGCAAGCGACGCTGCGCTTGCACGGAGCTGCCGTCTGGAAGCTGCGGAGACTGGTAACTAAGGTAAACATCGGGTATGGTTACCCGATGTTTACATTAGTTACCAGCGCACACCGCTTAGCTGTGTGTGCAGGGAGCAGGGAGCCGCGCACACTGAGCGCTGGCTCCTTGCTCTCCTACCATAGCTACAGTACACATCGGGTTAATTAACCCGATGTGTAATGCAGCTACATGTTCAGAGAGCAGGGAGCCGCGCACACTGCTTAGCGCTGGCTCCTTGCTCTCCTAGCTGCTGTACACATCGGGTTAATTAACCCGATGTGTACAGCAGCTACATGTGCAGAGAGCCGGAGCCGGCAGCACAGGCAGCGTGAGAGCTGCAGAGGCTCGTAACTAAGGTAAATATCGGGTAACCACCTTGGTTACCCGATGTTTATCTTGGATACAGCTTACCTCAGCTGTCAGATGCCGGCTCCTGCTCGCTTCATTTGTCGCTCTCTCGCTGTCACACACAGCGATCTGTGTGTCACAGCAGGAGAGCGGCTTTGAAGAAAACGAACCAGGGCTGTGTGTAACGAGCAGCGATCTCGCAGCAGGGGCCAGATCGCTGCTCATTGTCACACACAGCGAGATCGCTAATGAGGTCACTGCTGCGTCACAAAAAGCGTGACTCAGCAGCGATCTCGGCAGCGAGCTCGCTGTGTGTGAAGCACCCCTAAGCCTGAGGCCAGGTTAGGAGCCCCATGTTCTATCAGTACATACCCCGTGACATGGTTTCTAAATTTCTTTATGGCTGGCAAAGGAAAATGATATTATTGACATGGAGGATCTTACCTCATCCATCCGTAGAACCAACACAAAGTTTCATAGCACTTGGTTTTGGCTAGAATCTCAACAGACTACTGAACACCTTGTCCTGCTTCAATATTCTTCTTGAGATTCATACTAGATCCTAATTTCCAGTATACCCTTTATATGGGTTTTAACCTCCTTATCTTCTGCCTCTCATTTCCCTCCTTTCACCTTCCTTTTCCTCACCTCTACCTCTTTTCTTTTTGTTTCTCATTCCTTTTCTCTTTCTTCTCTCATCATCTTTACCTTTGATCTATTTTTACAAAATTTAAATCTTCAGGGACGTGGCTTATATTTAGTTGCAATCGCAGGTCCTTTGAGACGATAACTATGGAATAGCGAAAAACAGGGGCTCCCTATGCTATCCCTAATCTTAGTGATACTCTTGATGGTGGAGAGGCCTGAGTTTCCTTCCTGGCTCTGCTTCTGACTGGTCCTGATCATATCCCTGCTCCCCCAGGAAGTGATGGGACAAGAGTATGTTGAAACCCACAGATAAAGACAGACAAGAAAAAAACCAAAACTCTGTCACACAGCACACACAAAAGGTAAAGACAATAAGGAAATCAGGAGAAAAACAAGAGCAGGAAGGAAGTAGAAAACAACGGGGGTAAACTCCACAACTGCTCCAAGCAATAAGCACAATTAAACCACAAGTTTCACCAGATAGTCTGGGACACCACACCTCACAGACCAACATAGGATAAACTATAGCTGGCATGGGTAGACGAATTCCACCAGCATAAATAGGAGGGGAGTAGATGTGATAGGTCTCCCCACAACATGTGATTAAAGAAGCAATATTAGCAGAGATTAACTCTTGTTAGCCTGCCTATGAAACCTTGGTCAAAGTTATCTGACACTATAAGACTATGTGCGCACGTGGCATATTTGCATGCAGTTACGCTGCGCTCTGCACCTCAGCGTAACTGCATGCGTCCTGCGTCCCCAGCACGATCTATGAAGATTATGCAGGAGACGTGCGCACGTGGCGTCTTAGAGCGCAGCGCTTCGGCTGCTGTCCGAAGCGCGCGTTTTAAGAAGTGACATGTCACCTCTTTCCTGCGCTCTGCATGCAACTCCTGCTCTGTCTATGGGAGGGGCTGCACCAGATCGCATGGAATCGGCTTTTTTTTTTTTCATTACGGACTCTTTCTGCAGCGATTTGAAGCGCACGTGTGCTGTTCAAATCGCTGCAGAAATTTCTGCAGGAACATAACGCTACGTGCGCACATAGCCTAAATCTCCAAAGGTGCCCAAACTTTTGCATAGGCCCATTTTCCTTTTTTGTAATTTTTTTAAATGTAAAAGAGTAAAAAATATTTTTTTTTTCCTAAAATACAGAGGAAATGTGTCATCTTAAACTTTATGCCTTTTAGAGATCATTTCATCTTCAGCTTGCTTAACTGTTCACAATAACAGTAATTTTGACTAGGGTTGTCCAAACTTTTGCATGCCACTGTATCTCCTTAAGTGAAGGAAATCTTAAAAAAAGAAGTCTGGGACTGGAGTAGTATTTCTGACATAAGTGTGTTACATAAATTAATCCATGTAATGGTTTTACTAAGTAGATATTGATTACTGGGATCCATGGACAGAAGTGAACACTCGCAGGGCCCGGACTGCTTAAGGAAGGTGACGGATCCATGAATTATGTAAGAAGCGGTTGCTATGGAAGTAGGTTATCTGTGTAGATGTGGAGGAGCTGCAGGTGGGTCTTGGTTTTGGGTTCCCTTAGTGCTTTGCCTTAACTGGTGGTTGTTAAGGTATTAAGTTAATCAGAAGCCATGTGTCACATACCACCGGGACCATCTGCAGATTAATGAGTACCATGATGGAGTCTCTGAGGCTCCTGCTCCTTCTCAGAGTTCTATCCAGCCTGAAGAAGGTGCCTCAGATCCACACAAGCTCTAAATGTTTGTGAGACCTCAGAGATTGCTCTTCGGTTGTCCGTACAGGGCACGGATACCTCACTTCCACGCTTGGATGTTTTTTTACTTTTTGGTGATGTTGTCAGATAAAATGAAGACTCTCCTTTGATCGGGTTCTCGTGGATTATTCGACTGTTTTTGACCTTGAAGTGGCGGTGAGCATGGTGTCGAGATTGTCGTCTGCGCGTCTTCATTGTGATTTTTGATCTGCTGACTGCAAAAGCCGGGATGTACCAACGTAGAGGAGTGGAGGACATCTTGGAAAAAGACCAGGGCAAGTGGGCACTGCTACGTAATGTTAACCAGGCTGTGAAACCCAGCACGCTACTACCGGTGAGCGAGGTCAACTGTTACCATAACAGTGGGGTGTCCTGCGTACCTAGAGCTGGGACCCGTAGGTTCCTATACTAACCATGGGTTAACAAAAATTTTGATAGGTTCTTCTTAGGATACACCATCAATATCGGTTTGGCGTGTCCTAACAATCTGTAGGGGCCACCGGCTGAGCATGGTATCGCGGCATTGTCCCATTGAAGAAAATGGACAAAGTTGTAATAGCGAGCACTGCCTAAGGAGAGGCCATCAATATTGTGTGGGTTATGATGGTTTACTGTAGGCAATGTGTGGTACTGTGATGTAATTGTTCCAAAGCTCTATAATGTAGTCAATATATGGCACTGTTATTTATTTGTTCCAAAGCCCTATAACATTATTTATTGTATGGCACTACTATGTATTTATTCTGATGTACTGTTATGTATTTATTGTTGGATACTATTATGTGTACGTTATATGGAACTGTTTTGTAGGTAATGAGGGACACTTATATAGGCACTGTATAGTACTGATATACATTGAGGTGAGCCTCTAACATGTAGATAATGTATGGTACTGTTATGTATTTATTGTGTGACACTCAATGATACTGTTATGTATTGATTGTTAGTTACTATCATGTCAGCACTATATGGTACTGCTATGTATGAACTGCACTGTACACCTACACTCATACATACACACATGAAACACATCATACATGCACACCCACACTGTATGTACTATACACACATACCCATATATAAGCACACACTCGCCTACATGCACACACATATACATACAAACACATCTACTGTATATACCCATACATACATGTACACTCACATCTACTGTATATGCACATATACATACACACATAATACACCCACACTTATATATGCACACATATCCTTACATATATGTACTCTCACATCTACATGCATATATATATATATATATATATATATATATATATATATATATATATATATATATATATATATACCAATCTAATATTTAAAGCTGAGTGTATGTGTATGTATGCCTGCTAAAGGAATCCGCACCATCGCATTTACAATCACGAAATTTTGCACAGACACTCCATGTAACTCAGGGAACGTCATAGACTATGTTTGGGTGTGAAAATTTAACCCTGTGCTTTCCAGTTACTCTACAAAAATCCTGCAGCCATTAAACTGAATGGAGCTGGGAGCTGCAGGCTATAAATAGCAACTGTCAGTGGTTGCTATAGGAACAAAATAAACTGTTAGTATAAGAAGCTTATGTGTGAGGTAATAAGATGTCGGTGGTGAGACGGATAGAGAGAGACAGAGACACAGACAGAGACAGACGGGGAAAGAGACAGCTGGGCCAAGAGACAGACCTGGAAAGAGACATACCTAGAAAGAGACAGCCCGGGAAAGAGAGAGCCGGGGAAACAGACAGACCTGGAAAGAGACAGCCCGGCAAAGAGACAGCCCGGCAAAGAGACAGCCCAGCAAAGAGACAGCCCGGCAAAGAGACAGACGGGTAAAGAGACAGACGGGAAAAGAGACAGAGAGAGAGACAGATACAGAGATTGAGGCAGATAGAAACAGACCGACAAGGAAAGAGACAGACACTGGGAGAGAGACAGAGAGACAGTTACTATCCCGGCCAATGCCCGGGTAGTACAGCTAGTATATATATATATATATATTTTGCATATATGTGTATGTATACATGTGTATGTATACATGTGTGTGTGTGTGTGTATATATATATTATTATATATATATATATATATATATATATATATATATACCGTATATGCTGTCCGTACGAATATAAACATACCATACCAGATTTAGCAGGTTTGATAAGATGCAAATAAGTTAGAGCCTGCAAACTTCAAACAAGAGCAGGATTTATTAACAGATGCATAAATCTTACAAACCAACAAGTTATGTTGCTCAGTTAAATTTTAATACATTTTCAACATAAAAGTGTGGGTCAATTATTATTCAACCCCTAGGTTTAATATTTTGTGGAATAACCCTTGTTTGCAATTACAGCTAATAATCGTCTTTTATAAGAGCTGATCAGGCCGGCACAGGTCTCTGGAGTTATCTTGGCCCACTCCTCCATGCAGATCTTCTCCAAGTTATCTAGGTTCTTTGAGTGTCTCATGTGGACTTTAATCTTGAGCTCCTTCCACAAGTTTTCAATTGGGTTTAAGTCAGGAGACTGACTAGGCCACTGCAACACCTTGATTTTTTCCCTCTTGAACCAGGCCTTGGTTTTCTTGGCTGTGTGCTTTGGGTCGTTGTCTTGTTGGAAGATGAAATGAAGACCCATCTTCAGATCCTTGATGGAGGAGCAGAGGTTCTTGGCCAAAATCTCCAGGTAGGCCGTGCTATCCATCTTCCCATGGATGCGGACCAGATGGCCAGGCCCCTTGGCTGAGAAACAGCCCCACAGCATGATGCTGCCACCACCATGCTTGACTGTAGGGATGGTATTCTTGGGGTCGTATGCAGTGCCATCCAGTCTCCAAACGTCACGTGTGTGGTTGGCACCAAAGATCTCGATCTTGGTCTCATCAGACCAGAGAACCTTGAACCAGTCTGTCTCAGAGTCCTCCAAGTGATCATGAGCAAACTGTAGACGAGCCTTGACATGACGCTTTGAAAGTAAAGGTACCTTATGGGCTCGTCTGGAACGGAGACCATTGCGGTGGAGTACGTTACTTATGGTATTGACTGAAACCAATGTCCCCACTGCCATGAGATCTTCCCGGAGCTCCTTCCTTGTTGTCCTTGGGTTAGCCTTGACTCTTCGGACAAGCCTGGCCTCGGCACGGGTGGAAACTTTCAAAGGCTGTCCAGGCCGTGGAAGGCTAACAGTAGTTCCATAAGCCTTCCACTTCCGGATGATGCTCCCAACAGTGGAGACAGGTAGGCCCAACTCCTTGGAAAGGGTTTTGTACCCCTTGCCAGCCTTGTGACCCTCCACGATCTTGTCTCTGATGGCCTTGGAATGCTCCTTTGTCTTTCCCATGTTGACCAAGTATGAGTGCTGTTCACAAGTTTGGGGAGGGTCTTTATTAGTCAGAAAAGGCTGGAAAAAGAGATAATTAATCCAAACATGTGAAGCTCATTGTTCTTTGTGCCTGAAATACTTCTTAATACTTTAGGGGAACCAAACAGAATTCTGGTGGTTTGAGGGGTTGAATAATAAATGACCCTCTGAATAAACTTTTCACAATTTAAAAAAAAAAAAAAAAAAAAAGAAATAACATTCTTTTTTGCTGCATTTCACACTTCTAGGCTGATCTACAGTCCAAATGTCACAATGCCAAGTTAATTCCGAATATGTAAACCTGCTAAATCTGCAGGGGGTTGAATACTACTTGTAGGCACTGTACATACATGCATACACACATGAATACCTACAAACTCTACACACATACATAAATATAAATACATATACACCATACACACATAAATACACACTCTCCTAAATGCACAAACATATACATACATACATACATTCATACACACACACACACACATACTTGCACACAGACTTACATATACACACATGTGAATACATTCGTCTACATGCACAAATATATAATTACATACAGACATACAAATAAACACATATACACACATATACATAGTCATAGTTTTGTCTGAGATCCCCACAATCTTATCTAAAGGACTCTCTTACCTCTGCCTTTGGCCTTACAGAGTATATACCACTACAATGAAGTTCACTAGTGAGGTCAGTGTGTATATAGAGGGTTGTAGCGGTCGCACTACATTTCTGAGAATGAAGCAAAATGTTTCTTCTTGATATTGCCCGGTGGTAATATTAAGTCTGTGCTATATACTCTGCATATATTCTAGACAGAGCCATGCAAACACCATAGGCATCCATGGGATTTGTGCCAAGGGTGCACTTACATTTTATACAATCAGTACTGCCTGACTGTAAGCGGTCATTAAGAATAATCTGCTGCCACCGCCCGTGCCAAGCCATAACGCAAACACACTCCCAGGTGTCTCGCTGGCATCCTACCCAGATCTTAGTGATCACATAGCGGCGGTCACAGTACAATGTCCGGTTTGCTGGTAATTCCACAGTATCCTGTGTTTTTTACCCCAATCTATTTGTGAATCCAGCACAGTGATCTAGTAATGTAGTATTTTCTGACTGATGATCCAGTTATTTAACCTGTCAAAGGGAATCTATCAGCAGGATTTCACACCCTTTGCCTGAAGTCACACAGCAGAGAGGCTGTCAGTCAGGCAGGAGCAGGTGCGGTGTTGGGTGGGGAATAGAGCTGGAGTGACGGAGGCTTCAGATCTACCATACCTCTTCAGCCTCAATTCAAACACTGATTTCTCAGTAACAGAGGAACGGACCGGCCATGTAAAGGCATTGCTGGACTTGTTTTTGAAAGAGCTACATGAGTATATAAATAAATTGGGGTGTGAAATCCTATCATCAGACTCCACTTAAGGCACCATGATGGATCTATCCATCATAGAAAGGTGTTTGGGGTGGGCTTAGGAGCTCTGTTACACAACCATCTGCCTCAAATACTTCCGGATCATTGCTGTTAACCCCTTAAATGCAGCTCTCAATCACTGATAGCGGCATTTATGATGCACGACCTGAGCCAGGCATCTGTTCACGCGTGATCACAGGGTGCCGATGGCTCGCCATGTATGCCAGAGGTCTGCTAAAGATCCCCATCCCTGCCATGCTGGTACTCCTGTGAAGCCCAGCCTGTGTCTTGCCTTCATCATGGAACGTCTGTATAGTGCAAAACCAAACTGAAGTAAGACTAAAAAAACAAAGTAAAAATAAAAAAAAAAAATTAAAAATGTAACAAACAGAACTATTTTCAATCATCATCCCCTTTATTCCTAGTTCAAAAGAAAGGTAGAAAAAAAAATTAAAAATGGTCAGGTTATTAAGTGTTTAACATACTGCACCTGGTTATCTGGTACATTAGTGTCTTAACCAAGCTCAGTGATTTAGTGGTCTACAGTATAGATATATATATACACAGTACAGACAAAAAGTTTGGACACACCTTCTCATCTCTAGAACAACTGTTAAGAGGAGACTTTGTGCAGCAGCCTTCATGGTAAATAGCTGCTAGGAAACCACTGCTAAGGACAGGCAACAAGCAGAAGAGACATGTTTGGGCTAAAGAACACAAGGAATGGACATTAGACCAGTGGAAATCTGTGCTTTGGTCTGAAGAGTCCAAATTTGAGGTCTTTGGTACCAACCACCGTGTCTTTGTAGAAAAGGTGAACGGATGGACTCTACATGGCTGGTTGCCACCGTGAAGCATGGAGGAGGGGGTGTGATGGTGTGGGGGTGCTTTGCTGGTGACACTGTTGGGGATTTATTCAAAATTGAAGGCATACAGAACCAGCATGGCTACCACAGCATCTTGCAGCGGCGTGCTATTCCATCCGGTTTGCGTTTAGTTGGACCATCATTTATTTTTCAACAGGACAATGACCCCAAACACACCTCCAGGCTGTGTAAGGGCTATTTGACTAAGAAGGAGAGTGATGGGGTGCTATGCCAGATGACCTGGCCTCCACAGTCACCAGACCTGAACCCAATCGAGATGGTTTGGGGTGAGCTGGACCGCAGAGTGAAGGCAAAAGGGCCAACAAGTGCTAAGCATCTCTGGGAACTGCTTCAAGACTGTTGGAAAACCATTTCCAGTGACTACCTCTTGAAGCTCATCAAGAGAATGCCAAGAGTGTGCAAAGCAGTAATCAAAGCAAAAGGTGGCTACTTTGAAGAACCTAGAATATAAGACATATTTTCAGTTGTTTCACACTTTTTTAAGTATTTCATTCCACATGTTTACATTCATAGTTTTGATGCCTTCAATGTGAATGTACAATTTTTAGAGTCATGAAAATAAAGAAAACTCTTTGAATGAGACGGTCTGTCCAAACTTTTGGTCTGTACTCTGTAATATATATATATATATACACACACACACACACTATATACAGTGCCTTACTAAAGTATTCGGCCCCCTTGAATTTTTCAACCATTTCCCACATTTCAGGCTTCGAACAAACATAAAAATGTTAATGTTCTGGTGAAAAATCAACAAGTGGACACAATTGTGAAGTTGAATGAAATTTATTAAACTTTTTTAAAAAAATAATAAACTGAAGATTGGGGCGTGCAATATTATTCATCCCCTTTAAGTTAATACTTTGTAGCACACCCTTTTGCTGCGATTACAGCTGCAGTCGCTTGGGGTATGTCTCTATCAGTTTTGCACATGGAGAGGCTGAAATTCTCGCCCATTCTTCCTTTGTAAACAGCTGGAGCTGAGTGAGGTTGGATGGAGGCGTTTGTGAACAGCACTTTTCAGCTCTTTCCACAGATTCTCGATTGGGTTCAGGTCTGGACTGTGACTTAACCATTCTAACACCTGGATACGTTTATTTGTGAACCATTCCATTGTAGATTTTGCTTTATGTTTGGGATCATTGTCTTGTTGAAAGACAAATCTCCGTCCCAGTCTCAGGTCTTTTTCAGACTACAACAGGTTTTCTTCAAGAATGGTCCTGTATTTGGCTCCATCCATCTTCCCATCAATTTTAACAATCTTACCTTTACCTACTGAAGAAAAGCAGGCCCAAACCATGATGCTGCCACCACCATGTTTGACAGTGGGGATAGTGTGTTCAGGGTTGATGAGCTGTGTTGCTTTTACGCCAAACATATCGTTTGGCATTGTGCCCAAATAGTTCAATTTTGGTTTAATCTGACCAGAGAACCTTCTTCCACATGTTTCCGTGTCTCCCAGGTGGCTTGTGGCAAACTTTAAACAACGCTTTTTATAGATATCTTTGAGAAATGGCTTTTGGGATATACACCATGATCACTCTGGATGAACTGCAGAGATCTACAGCTGAGGTGGGAGAGTCTGTCCATAGGACAACAATCAGTCGTACACTGCACAAATCTGGCCTTCATGGAAGAGTGGCAAGAAGAAAGCCATTTCTCAAAGATATCCATAAAAAATGGTGTTTAAAGTTGGCCACAAGCCACCTGGGAGACACCAAACATGTGGAAGAAGGGGCTCTGGTCAGACTAAACCAAAATCAAACTATTTGGGCACAATGCCAAACGATATGTTAGGTATGAAAGCAACACAGCTCATCAACCCTGAATACACCATCCCCACTGTCAGACATGGTGGTGGCAGCATCATGGTTTGGCCCTGCTTTTCTTCAGCAGGGACAGGGAAGATGGTTAAAATTGATGGGAAGATGGATGGAGCCAAATACAGGACCATTCTTGAAGAAAACCTGTTGGAGTCTGTAAAAGACCTGAGACTGGGACGGAGATTTATCTTCCAACAAGACAATGATCCCAAACATAAAGCAAAATCTACACTGGAATGGTTCACAAATAAACGTATCCAGGTGTTAGAATGGCCAAGTCACAGTCCAGACCTGAATCCAATCGAGAATCTGTGGAAAGAGCTGAAAACTGCTGTTCACAAACGCTCTGCATCCAACCTCACTCAGCTCCAGCTGTTTACAAAGGAAGAATGGGCGAGAATTTCAGTCTCTCGATGTGCAAAACTGATAGACACATACCCCAAGAGACTGCAGCTGTAATCGCAGCAAAAGGTGGCGCTACAAAGTATTAACTTAAAGGAGACGAATAATATTGCACGCCCCAATATTCAGTTTATTATTTTTTATAAAAGTTTAAAATAAGCAATACATTTTGTTCAACTTCACAATTGTGTCCACTTGTTGTTGATTCTTCACCAGAACATTAACATTTTTATCTTTATATTTGAAGCCTGAAATGTGGGAAAAGGTTGAAAAATTCAAGGGGCCGAATACTTGCGCAAGGCACTGCATGCACATAAAAGACCTTTTTCTCTCAAATTTGTGTAAATCAGTGTTAGTGATCACTTCTCCTGTGCGGAGATAATCCATCCATCTCACAGGTGCGGCATATCAATACGCTGATTACACAACATGATTATTGCACAGATGTGCCTTAAGGTGTCCGCAATAAAAGGCCACTCTAAAATGTGTAGTTTAGGCCTGTTTCAGATGTCAGTGATTCTGGTACGTATGTGCTAGTTTTTATACGTACCAGAATCACGGACATACGCAGACACATTATAATCAATGGGTCTGTGCACAGATCAGTGATTTTTCACTGACCGTGTCTCTGCGCGGCGTACATGCATGTGGACGTGATTGTCGCACAGAGACAAGTCCGTTTTTTTCTGGCATCACTGATGTCCCACGGACCACACTGTTGAGGATAAGAATTAAGTAAGCAAAAATACTTAATTCAGCCATTTCATAGACTCAGGTATATAGTTTAGTAGATGTAAACTAACACACATATTTATGCATGCCTTAGTTTTTTACTAATACGTATATATGTATATTGCATATTTAGTGATTTTCCTTAACACAGTATATACCAGTACATGTAACTTGAAGATGGCTGCCACATCCTGACTACACCCGAGATGATGAACAAAGGAGAAATTCCTAAAACTTGGACTGACCAATCCAGAAGAGATTATGCTAATTTCTATACGTCTTGAAGCCCCGACCTACGATACTTGATTGGATTAAACTTTTGTATACACCCTCACTGTAAAAGGCTTTGTCTAAGATTAAAAGTTTCAGTAGGCTCGTCAGTTGTGAGAGAGAGAGTCATAATTAATTCAACTAATTGTTATTCTTTCTCGCTGTGCACACACGACAATATAATTTGGAACAGCAGTCAGATCCAGAGAGACCGCTTGAGTCTCATCCCCAACAACACTATGGTGTGATCCGTGAAACATGTACGAGAAAAAAATGTACATATAAAATAAAAAACATTTTTAACCCATCTTTCCAGCAACGCTCTCGGCAGCCCATGCTCTCTGTAGCTTTCTGCCCGGCTCATGTATATTCATGAATGCAGTCAGAGCCAACCCGGAAGTAGCTGCAGAGAGTGGTGGGCGGATTCTACAGAGTCGGGGAGTTCAGCACCATGGAGAGCAGGAACGTGACAGGTGAGTAATGTCCATGTGCAATCACGGAGTACGGATCAGAGATTACACATGGACAACGACCGTGTGCCATGAATCACGGCACACGGAGGGACATAGGCATTTTTTACACGTCAGTAAAGAACATCTGTGTTTTTTACTGACTTGTGAAACAGGCTTTAAAGTGTTGGGGGGGGCAGAAAATCAGTCAGTGTCAGTATGGCCACCATTTGCCTCACACAGTGTCACACATCTCCACATAGAGTTGATCAGGTTGGTGATAGTGGCCTGTGGATTGTTGCTTCGCTACTCTTCAATGGTTGCGAAATTGCTGGATATTGCAGGCACTTGAACTCGCTGTTGTATACGCCGATCCAGAGCCCAAAACATACCCAATGGTTGACATGTCCGGTGAGTCTGCTGCCATGCAAGAACTGGGATGTTTTCAGCTTCCAGGAATTGTGTACAGATCCTTGTGTGACACCCTGGCATATAGTCACAGTTACGCCCCGCATTACACCGTTCCCTCACTAGGAAACACACAGATGACCAGAAACCCTAGTCACCCCCCTCTAGGGACAGATAGACCCACCAGTGGGCGGGGCCAGGCGGTTGGAACACACCCACCCAGGGGTCTAGACAGCCCAGGATGGGAAAACAAGCAGATCAAGTCAGAAAGTGCTTACAGTTCAGTTTGGAGAGGAGTGTGGGCTGGATCTAGGTGTAGCTCCAGCAGTGAAGTTCAAGTTGGACGGTACCAGGGTTGGAGCCCTGGTGCCACTGGCTAGGAGGCAGACGGTGGTCTCCGTCAGCAGGAGAGGGGAAGACGGGTCGGCAGAACCGAGGTGGACCGGGACAGGGTTGTAGCCCGCCGGTACCGACACGGGGAACCGACCCGGAAACCGGAGCACAAAGGGGGGTACTCGGACCCTGAAGCCAGGACCAGAACCTACTGGGACTGGTTAATTAACCGATTGAGGCCAGGACTAGAGGTCCTGTCCCACCCAAAGTCCCTCATAGAAGACAACAGCCCACCGATTAGGGATAAGAGGTCACCGCCAGGGCCCATAGATCCCACGGGCCAGCGTCTCGGGTACGGCTCCTTAGGCCACAACCAGCCGGGAGCGGACTCCTGAGTTTCACACTAGGAAAGTCCACCTTACACAAAGAAGTGCAGGAAAAGGATAGAGACCACCAGCCAGGTGAGGGACCCCGAACGCAACCAGCCGCGGCACTGGCCACCATCACCTTGGTTTACCAGAGACTCGTGTGTTTTACTAACCGTGAGTACACCAGCACCCCCTGCGGTCGCCATCCCCTGCACCGAGCCACCGGGCCCCAGGGCTACTATCCCTACCCACGGAGGGGTTAACAACTTGCTGCGCATCATCTTCCCCGGGTGCCCCATAATAGCAGCAGTGGTGCCCCACCTCACCACACACTGTGGGTGGTGTCACGAACTTCCTACGGCCTAGCCCGTACATCTACGTCCCCCCATTTATTCGGCGTGTCCGCGAGACCCCCGGGTCCGGAGACCCTCGAGCCACCACCCCAGAAGGCCCGGACCCCAGCAGCAGGGCGGCACACCCCCACCATGGGGCCACGTATTATCAACTGCAACATGAGGTGATGGTCATGGATGAGGCACAACAATGGCCTCTGGATCTTGTCACGGGATATTTATGCATTCAAAATGGCATCAATAAAATGCCCCTCTGTTGTCCATAACATACGCCTGTCCGTACATAACCCCACCGCCACCATAGACTACTCAATTCACAACAGTGACATCAGCAAACTGGTCACCCACATGACGCCGTACACAGTCTGACATCTGCCCTGTACAGTGAAAACCAGGATTCATCCATCAAGAGAAAACTCTCCAATGTGCTAGATGCCATTAATTAATTGTGATCATTTACCCACTCTAGTCAGTTACGATGACTCTCTGCAGTCAGGTGGACACCTTGATGAGGAAGACGAGCAGCAGAGGAGCTTCCCTGAGACGGTGTCGGACAGTTTTTGTAGACATTCTTTGGTTCTGCAAGGATTGTTGCAGCAGCTGTCTTGGTAGCCGGTCATAGACGATCTTGGAGGTGCTGGATGTGGAGGTCTTGAGCTGGTGTGGTTATGTACCGCCCCCGTGTCAGCGGCCGAGCCGCTCGGATCCGGAACCGCGGTGGCTCGAGGGATCTCCGGACCCGGGGGGGGGGAAGTGGGTTGCTCGGACACTCAAATTTAAAAGGGGGGATATGTACAGGGCGGTTAGAAGTTCGTGATGCCACCCATGGTGTGTGGTAAGGTGGAGTACCACCGCTGCTGTTGGGCAAGCCCGGTGACGGTGGTATGGCAGCAAGATGTTTAACCCCTCCGTGGGTAGGGAATTTTGCCCCGGGGCCCGGTGGCGGTAGTGAAGGGGTGCTGTTGGGGAGGAAAGCGTTTTCTGCGTACTTACTCAGTCCAAGAATACTGACACCGACAGCTTGAAAACCAGAATTCTGAGCACCGCTGCAACAAGGAGGGAGCACGCGTGGATCTGTGCCCTTGGTGTGGCTTGTTAGCCTGTGACCTTTTCCGTGGCACTCTCTTCACAATTTGGACCCTGTAGTGTAGAACTAGTCGGGTCCTGCTCACCCGTATGGCTAACGGAGTGAGCTTCCTCTCAGGGTTCACACTTGGGATTTTCTGGACTATGTATTGGAAAAGTCCTATCCCCTCGTTGCGCTAGTACCCCGATTTTGGAGTGGGTGGAGGATGAATCTTGAAGACTTCACCTTCGTCGGGTAAATTACCGGGATGCGTGACGCTATTTCCCGGCCTAGGGTCCACGTACCCCGTCGTGCCCTGGCCCCTGCCAGGAGATGGCTCAAGGCCGCCGGCTGCCTTCCTCGGCAGATCCGTGCCCCTTGACACGATCCCCTGCGACCGGGGTTCCAGCTCCTACCAGGCCCAGACCAACGTTTGCCACGTAGTAGTCTCAAGGAGCCCTGCTCCCAAACTGTGACCTCTCACTTCGAGTGTCACCGCTCAACTCTCTACTCCTCCAACACTACACTCCAGACTCCTCCTAACACCTCTGACTCCCCCCTACCAATCCCCCAAGTGGGTGGCCCAATTCCCTTCAGCCCCCCCCCCCCATTGGTGTGCCTGGTGGGTGTGGTGCAGAGTGTTCCTAGGGTTTTGACTGGCTCTGCTCTTAGCAACACCGAAGGACAGGGATCCGTAACCAAGGAGGATGTGGATACTGTGCAGAAGGGAAGATTGCACAATACCCTGTGACGACCTGATAGGCCAGGGTGTCACAGTTACACGTGGTCTGCAGTTGTGAGGTCGGTTGGATGTTCTGCCAGATTCTCTGAAACGCCTTTGGAGACCACTTATTGTAGAGAAATGAACATTCAATTCACAGGGAACAGCTCTGGTGGACATTCCTGCAGTCTGCACGCGAGTTGCACACTCCATCAAAACCCGCGACATCTGTAGCATTGTGCTGTGTGATCAAACTGCACATCTTAGAGTGGCTTTTATTGTGGCCAGCCTAAGGCGCACCTGTGTAATAATCATGCTGCCTAATTAGCATCTTGATATGCCACACCAGTGAGGTGGATGGATTATCTTAGTAAAGGAGAAGTTCTCACTAAGGCCGGTGTCACACATGTGAGTGCCTCGCGTGTATCTCACACGAGTCTCGCGTTGCATCACCCGGCACGGACTCTCACACTCTCCTCACAGGAGAATGGTCTAATATGGGAAAAAATTGTAAAGGTTGAAGAAAAAGGTGAGCTTTGACATCACTAGCGTGAATGTTGGATCATGTATTATATAACAAAGGGTTAACAGTAATTGTACAGGAGGAGGAGGAGGAGGTGAGCTGTGACATCACCTATTATGAATGGTTGATCCTGTGTTATCTACTGTATATAGAGGTGTTATCAGTCAGTGTACAGGGGGAGCAGAAGGTGAGCTGTGATATCACCTACTGTAAATGATGGATCTTGTATTATTTACTGTATATAGAGGTGTAATCACTCAGTCATTATACAGGAGGAGGAGGAAGTGAGCTGTGACATCACCTATTATGAATGGTTGATCCTGTGTTATCTACTGTATATAGAGGTGTTATCAGTCAGTGTACAGGGGGAGCAGAAGGTGAGCTGTGATATCACCTACTGTAAATGATGGATCTTGTATTATTTACTGTATATAGAGGTGTAATCACTCAGTCATTATACAGGAGGAGGAGGAAGTGAGCTGGGACATCACCTATTATGAATGGTGGATCCTGTGTTATTTACTGTATATAGAGGTGTTAACAGTCATTGTACTGGAGGAGGTGAGCTGTGACATCACCTAATGTTATTGGTGGATACTGTGTTTACCTACTATATATAGAGGTGTTATCAGTTAGTGTATAGGAAGGAGAGAAGGTGAGCTGTGACATCCCCTATTGTGAATGGTGGATACTGTGTTATCTACTGTATACAGATGTATTATCAGTCATTGTATAGGAGGAGGAGAAGGTGAGCAGGGACATCACCTATGTTGAATGGTGGATCCTGTGTTATTTACTGTATACAGAAGTGTTAACAGTCATTGTACTGGAGGAGGTGAGCTGTGACATCACCTAATGTGATTGGTGGATCCTGTGTTACCTACTCTTTATAGAGGTGTTATCAGTTAGTGTACAGGAGGTGGAGAAGGTGAGCTGTGATATCACTAATTGTGAATGGTGGATCCTGTGTTATCTACTGTATATAGATGTATTATCAGTCATTGTATAGGAGGGGGAGAAGGTGAGCTGTGACATCACCTATTCTGACTGATGCATCCTGTGTTATCTACTGTATATAGAGGTGTTATGAGTCATTATCATTATACAGAAGGTGGAGGAGGTGAGCTGTGATATCAGCAATTGTGGATGGAGGATCCAGTTATCGACTGACATTGTATCATTATTCATCCTGCGTGGTGAACACCGTAACAAAGAAAATATAAAAAAAACAATACTAGAATTCCTAGTGTTTGCTCATTCAGCTTCACAAAAAAATGATAAAGCAGTTGCATGTATCTAAAATGGGTACCAAAAAAAATTCAGCTTGTCCCACAAAAAATCTGCCTGCAAAAATGCTTTTTTATGTGCAAACAAAACAAAAACCTGCATAAGTTGTTATGGTATTATTGTGGTATTGTCACTCAATTACTGATCTGCAGAATAAAATGAACGGTCACTGTATACTGAACAGTGATTTGTTATTATTTTTTTGAAATCTATAAATCACCTTTTCTTTTGTACATTTCATCTCCTAAAAAGTGTAATAAAAACAAATCAAAAGTTGAAATTTGCGGACAAATAACACCGCTGTAAACTACTTCTTGTCCCGTAAAAAATAAACCCTCACACGGCTCCTAAGATGGAAAAATTCACATTATTCTTATTTGTAAATGATTTGCTGAGATCCCTGAGAACCTGACCACAAAGCTTATTTTAGGGGAAAAGGCGCATGGTGATTTAGTGATTTAGTGTCCTGCTCCTGGTGATCTAGTGGTTTCATTTCCTCTACCTGGGGTTCTAATTGTTCAGTCTTGTCCCTGGTGATCTAGTGATTGAGTCTCCTGTCACTAACAATATAGGAGTTTAATCTATTGTTCCTGGCAATCTAGTTGGTCAGTGTCACGTTCCTGGCAGTTAAGTGGTGCAGTTTCTTGTCCCTGGTGTCCTAGTGGTTTAGTGTCCTGACCCTGGTGATGTAGTGCTTGTGTCTATCATCTATACCACTGTTTTACATGTAAAGCGCCATGGAACAAATGGTGCTATAATAATAAATAATAATAATATGTTTCAGATCACTATCAGATTCTGGACTACCAGATGTCAGATGAAATATTTTTTTTTCCATTTTTTTTAACTCAGATTATTCTAGTTTTAATTATCAGGGTTGTCTCATAATTTGTATACATGTACAGCCATGACCAAAATTGTTGGTACCCTTGAAATTATTGCAGAAAATGAGGTTTCCATCAGGGAGCTACGAGGTACTGCATCCCTACCAGGATGCAGGGCCTACCCCCAGGGACCCAGAAGACCAGTGCCGGTAACAACAAAAACATTCTAGTTAATCCCTGTTTTCCCCCAAATTCCCCATAGACTGGTACCAGACTAGGGTTGGACCTAAGGATGGCCACTTAGAGGTGGAGCGGATCCAGTCCACTAGACGACCAGGTGGGAGGAGCAGACAGTGGACAGTCTGAAAGACAGTCTGAGGAGTTGGTGATGGAAAGAACAAGTGGAAGCACTAACAGGTGTGTGACAGTGACCTGGGGGCCCAGGCGTGTGGTTGCCAGTGGAGTACGGTGGAGTACTCCCGGAACGACGCACCAACGGGTTACAGAATCCTAGGTCAGGCAAACGCTCCAGGCAGACCTGATAAAATCTGCACAGTGAGGGGACCATCAACAACCTCACTGACCTTGACATTTGTGACACAGTAGCAACGGGAGAACCAGGGAACAGAACCAGAGACTCCGACCCCACAGGGTTCACTCTACCGTCATACGGACTATCGTTAAGAGACTATGTCGCGGGCGGGGAGGGGGCCGTCGCTGCTGCTCTCTCGCTGGCGCTTGGGTCCGGCGCTGGTGCAGCCTGCTGCTCGCTGCTCGCTGCTCGGTGGCTCGAGCGGTGGGCTGGATCCGGGGACTCGAGCGGCGCTCCTCGCCCGTGAGTGAAAGGGGGTAGTTTTTGGGATTGGGGGAGTCGGTTTGTGACGCCACCCACGGTTTGTGGTGAGGTTGGGACACCACCGCTGCTCTGGATGGGGATCCCGGGAGCGATGACAGGGAGCAGCCGAGATGTTTCTCTCCCCTCCGTGGGTAGGGGGGTTTTTGGGTGGTCCCAGGGCCCGGTGAGGGTAACTGGATAGTGGATGGCCGGGTTTGGTGAGGTGCAGGGTCGCGGGGGCAGCGCGGCGCCAGACGGCACTGTGGTACTCACTCAGCTAGTAACGTACACGGAGTCTCTGGTAAAACAAACGGCTGGATGGACGGGTTCCGCAGACGGCTGCGGTGATTGTCACGGACGGGGAGGAGGGTGTCAGCACTGCGCTCACCCCTCTGCTCGGGTCCGGCTGCTGCTGCTCAGTGGTGGCTCAAGCTGTGGGCCGGATCCCGGGGGCTCTCGAGCGGCGCTCCTCGCCCGTGAGTGAAAGGGGATTGGGTTTTGGGATATAGTCTATTGTCCGTGACGCCACCCACGGTTGTGGTGATTTGTTAGCACCACCGCTGCTCGGTGTGGGTATCCCGGGAGTGATGGTGTGAAGCAGCAAGTTGTTGTGTTGCCCCTCCGTGGGTAGGGGTTGGTGATCCCGGGGCCCAGTGATGAGGTGGGAGATGCAGGGCTTGGTGGGCGCAGGGACGCGAGGGCAGCGCTGTGCCTTGCGGCACTGTGGTACTCACTCAGCCTGAGACGTTGACACAGTTCTCGGTAAAACACACGGCTGGAAAGACGGTTCCCACGGACGGCTGCACTTGCTTTCCCCAGTAGGTGACGGTGATGTCCCTTTTACTGCACCTAATGTTGTTGATGGTTTCGATGGGTTCCAACCGGTAACCCGCTCCCCGGCTTCAAGCTGGACCGGAGGAGCTCTACTCTTTGCCCGCAGGCGCTGGCCCTTAGAAACTGGTGCCCTGGCGGTGTCTCTACTTTACTGGTTGGACTGTTGCCTTCAATCGGGACTTGGTTGTTGGGAGACAGACGTCCCCTTCACTGACGGATTTGGCAAATTATGGCGACTCCTAGCCTTGCCGGGGTCCGAGAGGCCCCTGCCCTGGTGCTGACTGTTCCTTGTACACTGCTCCAGACCGCCTGGTCACCACCCGTCCGCGGTCCTTCCAGGAACCTCCGAGCAGTCACCCCTGCGGACAATCACCGCTGTCTGCTGACCTTGCTGTCTCAGTCCGGGGCACACACCCGGACCAGCTTCAGGCTTTCTTACTGTCACTTTTACTCCTTTACTCCAGTTTTCTCCTTTGCTCCTCTACCACTTCACTTCCTTCACTCAACTCATGTTTACTCCTTCACTTCCCTAACTGATCTGCCTGGTTCTTCCCGCCTCCAGAGCTGTGAACTCCTCGGTGGGCGGAGCCAACCGCCTGGCCCACCCCCTGGTGTGAACATCAGCCTCTGGAGGAAGGCAACAAGGATTTTTGGGTTAGCTGGTGTGCCTAGCTGGGGTGTAGGGTGTGGTGGTGTCATGACCTGTGACCCCTGGCTTGCCCAGGGCGTCACATTCCCCCTTAGCAAAATGCAGACCGTCCGCGGGCTGCCCGTCCAACACCGGTTTTATTTTTCTGTAAAGGTATAAAAGGTAAACGGTAACATTTTTACATTTTTAATACTTCTTCCCATAACGGGAGGCACTTTACTTAAACGTTGCAAAACGGTTAATGGTTACGGTTTCCGCTCTCTCCCACCCAAGCAACCTGGCCTTGATGCTGCCCCTAAAACCCAGGCAGCACCCCTTGTCCCCAAGTCCAGCACACGTTACCCGAGCGGGATCTGTCCTTCCCCTCCAGAGGGTAGCCACCGGTCCCTGTGGTGGCTGGGACCCAGCCGGCTCTACTGCGGGCCCTCCCTCCAACCTGCCTCTCCGGAGGCGGCAATATGGAAACGGTAACGGCAAACAACTTATTTACAAGCCACTTAACGTTTGTGGTTGCCCTGCAAGTTCACGGGCTTGTCCATAAGGAGTCCCTTATGCAAACTTTTTAAACGGTCCCCTCGGGGACAACGGTGCCGGCAACGGCCGGTTTCCTCAATCATGGTAGGACAATCAGGTTACTGTTCGGTAATCTTTTTCATCATTTTTCAATAAACTTTCACACAAACTTTTCAAACATATACTCAGTGGTGGTCCCAACGGGTACTGGACAACGGTGCTCCGCTGCCCTTACTCAGATTCTTCTGCTGAGGCGGACCCATCCTCTGCCACCAGCATATCAAACATGCACTGACATGCCTGCTGTGACAGGGGTACCCGGTACCCATTTCCACCGGTACGCGGGGTATGGACAACCACAGGGTCTCCTACATAGCGGGAACGCTCACTTGTCTCTGCAAACTCAACAGCGGACCCGGGGCTGGGGCAGGAGTCGTCATCTCTTGTTCCTGCGTCAGGCGGGTTGCCGCCAGCTGTCGCAGCCTCCTGGCCTCCAGCATCCAGCATTTCAGACCCTTCTGCGGTAGCACGGAGCAGCAGATTAGGCGAGCTTATACTGAGGCGCCCCATAAGTAACGGCAAGGGTGATGCATAGGCCGAGACTAGGCCGGGCCCCTCAGCCGCAGCGGCCGGTCCGGGTAGGACATGGGGACGTGGGTCACCAGTCGGTTCTGCTACATCCATTTCCCCTCCGTACATCGGGGCAGTTGTAAGCAGCTCCTCCACCTCGTTGGTCCACTGCTCCATCATCCGGAAGATCTGATCCTGCTGACGCTGGTGGAATTGCATCACCCGGGCCTTCATCCAGGCCATGGTCTCGAGCTCAGGGTCTGGCACAGTCTCTACTGGGACTTCTGGCACCATGCTGTTAAGGGGCCGCGGTCCTCGCGGTTCCCCCTTGTGCACTTCAGGTCCGTCCTGGACGTCTGCAGCCGGCTGGTCCGCCGGAGCGGCTGGGCAGGGTATCGCTACCGGTTGGGCAGGTAGCGGGCCTAATGGCGGGGCGGCAGCAGCTATCACGGGTAGCGGGGAGAGAGGCAGGGTGAGCGGAAGCCGGCCGGGCCCCTCAGCTCCAACGGCCGATCCCTTAGGAATACAGGGGCGTGGGTCGCTTACCCGCTCCTCCAACTCCTCTTCAACCTCGCGTCTCCACATAGCAGCCACCACGTCCGCCATGTCGGTCTCCCACTCCTCCAGGAGGAGTTGCATATGGGCCTGCAGACGATTACTCAGCGGGACGGTCCGGTCCCTCAACCACGTCGCCGTGCCGGGCGCGGGGGACTCCTCGTTGGGAGTTGGGTTGTACATCTCGGCAATCGTGCCTTCAAGGAACCCAGTATTGCTGCAGAGTCCTGGCGTCCCTGCTTTTATAGCCGCGTTCACATGCAGCCAGCCGCCATCGCGTCCCCCCTAGCTCTTTCCGGCCCCTCCTCTCTCGGGGCGGGGTTTTGGCCTTCGCACCTCTGCTACTCGAGAAAACGCTCGAGCGGGAACTTTTCGCGCCAAAGATGGCGGCTTCTGAAATTTTTCTGCCGGACACCTCCGGCGGTAACAAGGCGCACCTCTACCAGACGGCAGAGCGGTAAGATCCTGTTCGTGACGCCAAGTTGTCGCGGGCAGGGAGGAGGGTGTCAGCACTGCGCTCACCCCTCTGCTCGGGTCCGGCTGCTGCTGCTCAGTGGTGGCTCGAGCTGTGGGCCGGATCCAGGGGGCTCTCGAGCGGCGCTCCTCGCCCGTGAGTGAAAGGGGATTGGGTTTTGGGATATAGTCTATTGTCCGTGACGCCACCCACGGTTGTGGTGATTTGTTAGCACCACTGCTGCTCGGTGTGGGGATCCCGGGAGTGATGGTGTGAAGCAGCAAGTTATTGTGTTGCCCCTCCGTGGGTAGGGGTTGGTGATCCCGGGGCCCAGTGATGAGGTGGGAGATGCAGGGCTTGGTGGGCGCAGGGACGCGGGGATAGCGCTGTGCCTTGCGGCACTGTGGTACTCACTCAGCCTGAGACGTTGACACAGTTCTCGGTAAAACACACGGCTGGAAAGACGGTTCCCACGGACGGCAGCACTTGCTTTCCCCAGTAGGTGACAGTGATGTCCCTTTTCCTGCACCTAATGTTGTTGATGGTTTCGATGGGTTCCCACCGGTAACCCGCTCCCCGGCTTCAAGCTGGACCGGAGGAGCTCTACTCTTTGCCTGCAGGCGCTGGCCCTTAGAAACTGGTGCCCTGGCGGTGGCGGTGTCTCTACTTTACTGGTTGGACTGTTGCCTTCAATCGGGACTTGGTTGTTGGGAGACAGACGTCCCCTTCACTGACGGATTTGGCAAATTATGGCGACTCCTAGCCTTGCCGGGGTCCGAGAGGCCCCTGCCCTGGTGCTGACTGTTCCTTGTACACTGCTCCAGACCGCCGGGTCACCACCCGTCCGCGGTCCTTCCAGGAACCTCCGAGCAGTCACCCCTGCGGACAGTCACCGCCGTCTGCTGACCTTGCTGTCTCAGTCCGGGGCACACACCCGGACCAGCTTCAGGCTTTCTTACTGTCACTTTTAGTCCTTTACTCCAGTTTTCTCCTTTGCTCCTCTACCACTTCACTTCCTTCACTCAACTCATGTTTACTCTTTCACTTCCCTAACTGATCTGCCTGGTTCTTCCCGCCTCCAGAGCTGTGAACTCCTCGGTGGGCGGAGCCAACCGCCTGGCCCACCCCCTGGTGTGAACATCAGCCTCTGGAGGAAGGCAACAAGGATTTTTGGGTTAGCTGGTGTGCCTAGCTGGGGTGTACGGTGTGGTGGTGTGATGACCTGTGACCCCTGGCTTGCCCAGGGCATCACATGATCACTCCCGGTAGGTTGGCGGTGACTGCCTTTCCCTGCACCTGTAGTGTGTTTTCGGCCCCGATGGCTTCCCACCGGTAACCCGCTCCCCAGCGTGGATAGATGCCGAGGGAGCCCTTTTGCCCGCAGGCTCTGGCCCTGGGAACTGTAGCCTTGGCGGTGACTGTATTTCCCTTCACGGTTGAGCGGTTGCCTTCAATCGGGTCTTTGCTGCTGGGAAACATCGGAGGTTCCCGTCGCTAATGGATTTGACCGGTTTTACGGCGACTCCAAGCCTGGTCGGGGTCCGTAGGCCCTGCCGAATGGTGCTGGCTTCCCTTCGCTCCCCGGTTAGGTACCGGCGGGCCACCGCCCGTCCCTACGGTTCCGCGCCGATCGGCCCTTCCTGCAGACGGTCACCACCGTCTGCCAACCTTGCTGTATGTGCCCGGGCCACGTACCCGGACACGGTCAGACTGCTCCTCCACTACTACTTTCTTACGCCTTCACTTTTACTCTCCTTAACTACACTCCCGTTCTTTCCCGCCTCCAGGACTGTGAACTCCTCGGTAGGTGGGGCCAACCGCCTGGCTCCACCCCACCTGGTGTGGACATCAGCCCCTGGAGGGAGGCAACAAGGATTTGTGTGTGACTGATGTGCCTAACCGGGGTGTGGGGTGTGTTGTTGCAGTACCTGTGACGTCCTGGCTTGTCCAGGGCGCCACATTCCCCATTGGTTAAATGCAGACCGTCCGCGGGCTGCCCGTCCTTCACCGGTTTTATTTTCACAACTGGAAAATAAAGGGTAAAACATATAAAAACATTCAACAAGCATTCTTTTATGAAACTTCCCTTAACGGGAGGTACGGTACTTAAACGTTACTTAACGGTACATTTTTATTAACGGTGACGGCTTCCGCTCTCTCCCGCCCAAACAACCAGGCCCTGATGCTGCCCCTAAGAAGTGGGCAGCACCCCTTGCCCCAGTCCATCACCAAGCTGCCCGAGCGGGTACAGTCTCTTTCACGGGATCCACGTTCACGGGGAACCCCTGACCCCCGGAGGATGGCCACCGGTCCATGTGGTGGCCGGGCCCCAGCCTACTCTGCTGCGGGCCCTTCTTCCAATCTGCCTCTACGGAGGCGGCAACGGATTCATGCCAACAATTATTTACATGCCACAAGTTTGTAGCTGCCCTGCAAGTTCTCAGGCGTGTCCGTAAGTAGTTCCTTACGCAAACGGTGCAAAGGGTCCCTTCAGGGACAACTTGCCGGCAACGGCCGGTTCCATCACGGTTGCAAATTTGGTAACAGTTTGGCTGATTATTTTCATTTACTCACATAATGGTTCTGATGGTCCCAACGGGGACAACTTTGCACAGCGGAGGGACCGCTGACTTACTCCGACTCTTCTGCTGAGGTGGCCTCACCCTCCACTACCAATATTTCAAACATGCGGTGGCAGGCCTGTTGGGAAAGGGGCGCCCGGTATCCATTTCCACCAGTGCGCGGGCTATAGAAAACTACCGGTCCACCGTCATGGCGAAGGCTTTCGCCCGCTTCCTCGGACTCTGCGCCATGTGAGTCGCCACCAGTCGCGGCAGCATCCGGACCCCCGGCACGCAGCACGTCAGGCCGCACGGGGCAGCAGGTCAGGTAGATTAACACTGGGGTGCCCCATGGGTCGTGGCAGGGACGGTACGAGGGCCAGGATCGGACCGGGCCTCCCAGCCACAGCGGCCGGTCCCTGTGGGACATGGAGGCGTGGGTCACTCACCAGTTCCGTCACGTCGGCTTCCATCTCGTGCATCTGGGCAATCGCAACCAGCGCTTCCACCTCGGTGGTCCACTGCTCCGCCAGGAGACGTATCTGGTTCTGATGGCGTTGGTTGGACTCAGCTAATCGGGTCCTCACCCACGCCATAGTCCCGGGCGCGGGGTGCTGGGCCGCGGGCACAGAACCAGGCATGATTACCGCATGTGCCTCCGGTACATCTCCACTGACGGGCTCGGTCTTCGGCAGCTTCCAGGGAAGCGGTTCAAGACGGATATGGGCTTCAACTGCAAGTCGGACCGCTTGGGCGGACGGGCAGGGTACCGCTACCGGTTGGGCAGGTAGCAGGGCTAGTGGCGGGGTGGTAGCAACTAATACGGGTAGCGGGGGAGGCAGCAGGGTGAGCGGGCGCAGGCCGGGCCCCTCAACCACAACGGCCGATTCCTTCGGACTACAGGGGCGTGGGTCGCTTACCCGCCTCTCCATCTCTTCCTCCACCTCGCGTCTCCGCATAGCCGCCACCACGTCCGACATGTCGGCCTCCCACTCCTCCAGGAGGAGCTGCACATGGATCTGCAGACGGCTGCTTAGCTGGACGGTCCGGACTTCCACCCACGCCGCAGTACCAGGCGCGGGCGCGGGGACGACGGTGTTGCCGGACGGACTATACATCGTTGCAGCGGCCTCTTCCAGGAACCAAAGATGGCCGCAGAGTCCTGGCGTCCCTGCTTTTATAGCCGCGGTCTACATGCGGCCGGACGCCATCCGTCCCCCCTTGGTTTCTTCCCAGCACCTCCTCTTCAGGGGCGGAGCTTCGGCTTTCGCGCCTCCACTGCTCGGGAAGACGCTCCAGCGGGGAACTTTTCGCGCCCAAGATGGCGGATTCTGAAATTTTTTGGCCGGACACCTCCGGCGGGACACAAGGTGCACTACTACCAGGTGGTAGAACGGTACTACTGTTCGTGACGCCAAGTTGTCGCGGGCGGGGAGGGGGCCGTCGCTGCTGCGCTTTCGCTGGCGCTCGGGTCCGGTGCTACTGCAGCCTGCTGCTCGGTGGCTCAAGCGGTGGGCCGGATCCGGGAACTCGAGCGGCGCTCCTCGCCCGTGAGTGAAAGGGGGTAGTTTTTGGGATTGGGGGAGTCGGTTCGTGACGCCACCCACGGTTTGTGGTGAGGTTGGGACACCACCGCTGCTCTGGACGGGGATCAGCGATGACAGGGATGACAGCGACGAGCGATGATAGGGAGCAGCCGAGATGTTTCTCTCCCCTCCGTGGGTAGGGGGGTTTTGGGTGGTACCGGGGCCCGGTGAGGGTAACTGGATAGTGGATGGCCAGGTTTGGTGAGGTGCAGGGTCGCGGTGGCAGTGCGGTGCCTGACGGCACTATGGTGCTCACTCAGCCAGTAACGTACACGGAGTCTCTGGTAAAACAAACGGCTGGATGGACGGGTTCCGCAGATGGCTGCGGTGATCACTCCCGGTAGGTTGGCGGTGACTGCCTTTCCCTGTACCTGTAGTGTGTTTTCGGCCCCGATGGCTTCCCACCGGTAACCCGCTCCCCAGCGTGGATAGATGCTGAGGGAGTCCCTTTTGCCCGCAGGCTCTGGCCCTGGGAACTGTACCCTTGGCGGTGACTGTATTTCCCTTCACGGTTGAGCGGTTGCCTTCAATCGGGTCTTTGCTGCTGGGAAACCCCGGAGGTTCCCGTCGCTAACGGATTTGACCGGTTTTACGGCGACTCCAAGCCTGGTCGGGGTCCGTAGGCCCTGCCAAATGGTGCTTGCTTCCCTTCGCTCCCCGGTTCGGTACCGGCGGGCCACCGCCCGTCCCCGGTCCTACGGTTCCGCGCCGATCGACCCTTCCTGCAGATGGTCACCACCGTCTGCCAACCTTGCTGTATGTGCCCGGGCCACGTACCCGGACACGGTCAGACTGCTCCTCCACTACTACTTTCTTACTCCTTCACTTTCACTCTCCTTAACTACACTCCCGTCCTTTCCCGCCTCCAGGACTGTGAACTCCTCGGTGGGTGGGGCCAACCGCCTGGCTCCACCCCACCTGGTGTGGACATCAGCCCCTGGAGGGAGGCAACAAGAATTTGTGTGTGACTGATGTGCCTAACCGGGGTGTGGGGTGTGTTGTTGCAGTACCTGTGACGTCCTGGCTTGTCCAGGGCGCCACAACTACAAGAAGGGGACCCCCAGCCGCTCCAAGCCACAGGGACCCACCAACCAGAGACATGTGCAGGGAAAAGAAGCCACCAGGTTACTAAACCAGCACTGGGACTAAGGGGACCAGCCGGCCTCGTGTGACCAGTTTCCATCTCACTGTGAGTAAAGGAACCAGTCACACTGCAACCCCGTGTGTGGCCTACTTTCTTTGAACACCCATCTACATCACGTATCCTTTGGTGCCCGGCCCTGCTTGCGGAGGGCCTAACATCCAGGCTGCCACCAACACCAGCCCCAGTAGTGAGAACTGTGCAGCTGCGGCTCCATCCCTATAGTCGCAACCCGCAAGTGGCATCACGTATAACCTTTCATTTAATCTCCCTGTAAATATACCTCTTTTTAAAAAGTACCCAAGGCACGGGACCGGGCAACGGCCACCCAGTGACATTCCCCAGTTATACACCGCCCGGGACCGAGTACCCCATAACCCTGGGCGAGACATATCTCTCCTCGAAAATTATTACACACATTTTGTTATACACGTTATTTCCTTTGTGTGTTTTTGAACAACACACAACAAAAAAACAGAGGAAAAAGCAGATTGGACGCAATTTAACACAAAACTCCAAGAATGGGCCTTACAAAATTGTTGTCCCCCTCACCTTAATATTTGGTTGCATGCCCTTTACCCATTGGAGTAAATACCTGCAGTCAGTCACCTCTTATAACTGTCCACAAGCTTCTTATTCCTCTCACCAGGAATTTTGGACTCTTCTTTATAAACGTCTCCAGGTCTCTCATATTTGAAGGCGTCTTCTCTTCTCCCAACAGGAATTTTAAGATCTCTCCACAGGTGTCAATGGGATTTAGATCCGAAATCATTGCTGCCACTTCAGAACTCTCCAGCACTTTGTTTCCATCCATTTCTGTGGGCTTCTTGATGTTTGTGGTCATTGCCCTGCTGGAAGACCCATGAAATAAAGCGCAAACCCAGAATCTGACCCTGAGCACTACATTGTGATCCAAAATCCTTTGGTAATCTTCAGATTTCTTGATATCTTGCACACAGTCAAGACACCCAGTGCCAGAGGCAGCAAAACAACCCTAAAACATATTTGGCTTCCACCATATGTGACTGTAGGTACTGTGCTCTTTTCTTTGTAGACCTCATTCCATTTTCGGTATAAAGTAGAATGATGTACTTTGCCAAAAAGTTCTATCTTGGTCTCATCTGTCCACAAGACGCTTTCCAGGAGGATTTTGGTTACTCATATACATTTTGGTAAACTACAGTCTAGTTTTTTTCTGTGTCAGCAATGGGGTCCTCCTGGGACTCCACCATGGCGTTTTATTTCGTTCAAATGTGGACAAATAGTTTACGCTGACACTGATGCCCCCTGAGCCTGCAGGACAGCTTGAATTTCTTTGGAACTTGATTGGGAGTTACTTATTTACCATTCGGACTATCCAGCTCTGCAACCTTTCATTCATTTTTCTCTACCAGGGATATTAGCTATAGAGCCATGGGTTGTAAACCTCTTGATTATGCTGTGCAGTGTGGACAAAGGAACATCAAAAACTCTGGAGATGGACTTGTAACCTTGAGATTGTCAATATTTTTCAACAATTTTGGTTCCCAAGTCCTCAGACAGTTCTCTTCTTCCCTTTCTGCTCTCCATGCTTAGTTTGGCACACACAGACAAACAATGCAAAGCTTTAGTCCACTTCTCCCTTTGTTATCTGGCTTCAGGTGGGATTTTCATATTGCCCACATCTGTTATTTGCCATAGGTGAGTTTAAACGAGCATCATATGCTTGAAAAAAAAGGGTTTTTTCCACAATTTTGAAAAAGTGCCCACAATTTTGTCCTGCCCATTTAGGGGTTTTGTGGGAAACTTTGTTCATTTTGCCTCTGTTTTTTTGTGTTGTTCTAATACAAACAAAGGAAATAAACATGTGTATGACAAAACATGTGTTATTGCAGTAGTTTTCTGGGAGAAGTACTTAATTTTCTGGAACAATATCAAGGGTGCCAACACTTTGGCCACGACTGTATAAAAAGAACAAAATGGCTGATAAATATATGATCGCTAAGTGTCCAGCAGTTGGGCTAACACCAATCATGAGAAAAGTCTCAAAAAGTAGTGCCAATGTCAGCTGTGTAAATCACCTGGTAGTGAGCATGTGTGACCACTGGTCCACCTGGTCTATTAGTGTGGTGGTTGCACATGCTCACTACCACTCTCAGGGAACAGTGTGGACCCCGTTCTTAGCTTTCAGCAACTAAACCCTCAATCATCACACATTTATCATATTCCGTGTAGATAGGTAATAAATGCTGCTCATGAGGATAGCCCTGTAAGTTCCTCCTTCAAAATAACCTGATGGTATATCTGTCATGGAGCAGGACAGGGTGTGTGGAGTGGGGTCTGGAGCTGAGCCTGCTCCATTTCAAGGCACATGACGGGTAAATTAAGAGCCGACATCTGTATCAAACAGCCGTGGCCAGAGTCAAGTTTCACCTGCTGCTGTTAACCATTTAGATGCTGGTGTCGCTATCTGGCAAAGGCATTTCAATGGTACAGTTAATAAAGGGAACATGTCACCGGATTTGGCAACTATAAGCTGCGGCCACCACCAGTGGGCTTTTATATACAGCATTCTAACATGCTGTATATAAGAGCCCAGGCCGCTATGTAGAATGTAAAAATCACTTTATAATACTCACCTAAGGGGAAGTGCAGTGCAGACTGGTTGGATGGGTGTCTCCGTTCTCCGGTACTGGTGCCTCCTCTTTTGGCCATCTTTGTCCTCCTTCTTCTGAAGCCTGGGTGCATGTGTCGCGGGCGGAGGAGGGGACGCTGCGCTCACCCACTGCTCGGGTCCAGCTACTGCTGCTGCTCGGTGGTGGCTCGAGCGGTGGGCCGGATCCCTGGGACTCGAGCGGCGTTCCTCGCCCGTGAGTGAAAGGGGGTGGTTTGGGTTTAGGGGTATTGTCCGTGACGCCACCCATGGTTGTGGTGAGGTTGTGACACCACCGCTACTCTGGACGGGGATCCCGGGAGCGATGACAGGGAGTAGCTTGGATGTTGTTTCTCCCCTCCGTGGGTAGGGGGGTTGGTTGTCCCGGGGCCCGGTGAGGGGTAGGGATGGATGGCAGGCGGGTTACGGGGCCTGGTGAGGTGCAGGGTCGCGGGGGCAGCGCTGTGCCGCATGGCACAGTGGTACTCACTCAGCCAGTAATTCACACAGAGTCTCTGGTCAAACAAACAGCTGGATGGACAGGTCCCACAGGCGGCTGCGGTTGTTTTTCCCCTGACCCCAGGTTGGTAGTGTAATTCCTTTCCTGCACCTTCGTGTACGCTCTTCCTGCGCTCCGGTTTCCAGCTGGCTCCCCGGTTCGGTACCGGTGGGCCAACGCCCAGCCCCGGCTACCTACGGTTCCACCAGACTGTCTTCCCGGCTCCCGCAGACGGCCACTACCGTCTGCCTCTCTGGCTACACGAGGGCCCTAGGCTCCAACCTAGGCCCCAGTCTGCGTCTGCCTCTCTGCAGACCTCCTCTCTCTTCCTCTGCCTGGACTTGTCTCTCCTTGTTTCCTGCCTCAGGCCAGCTAAACTCCTCGGTGGGCGTGCCCATCTCCTTAACTCTGCCCACCTGGTGTGTCTGTCTGAACCCGAGGTAAGAAATCAGGTCTCACTGGGGATGACTGCTGTGAACTGCTGGGGGTGGGGGTGTGTGTGTGTTGTTACCTGTGGCCCCTGGCTTGTCCAGGGCGCCACACATGACGCGTCCTACGCCATCCACACTAGCCGGCATTGAGGTCCTGTGCAGACAGACTTTGATCTGCCCTGAGCAGGACAGAGCGAAGTACTGTAGTGCGCATGCGCAGGACCTCAATGGCGGCTAGTGTGGATGACGTAGGACGCGTCATGCACCCAGGCTTCAGAAGAAGGAGAACAAAGACGGCTGAAAGAGGAGGCGCCGGGTACCGGAGAACGGAGACACCCAACCGACCAGTCTGCACTGCGCTGCCCCTCAGGTTTTTTTTAATCGTATGAACGTATATCTTACCATCATATAAAAATAAACACCAGACAACAGACAGTGATTGAAAAATATCAAAAGGACAAAAATCAAATTTGAATATCAAGATTTTCTATATATGCAATAGCGTTATCATTTACAATATAGAAATCCTTCTTGTCACCATGGTAGGATCTCAGGGGGCTCCTCAACAATGTGCTGGATAGTTTGACGATCTGCTCCACAGTCACAGGTCGGAGAGTCATATTTTCCCCACTTATACATAAAATGTGCACAGACGCCAAAGTTTGTTCTGATACGATTTAGAGTAACCCATGTTTTCCTTGGTAGATTGAAGCCTGGTGGAGGGTTTTGTAAATTAGGGAACATTTGGGGATGACCGTCTACTACATTGACCCAAAGTTCTCGCCATTTCTCCTCTAAATTGAAGTTTTGTTCATGCAAGGTGATTGCAGTTCGGATGGGTGGATGTCTTGATTTCAATCGTTGTATTGTAACATCTCTGATATTTTGGTGTATTGGAAGTTTTTCATTATTCACTACTTTAGTGTACTCTTTAAGTAGGAGCTTTTGTCTTCTTAGATTTGCGGGTGCGATATGACCCAGCACAGGTAACCAGTGAACAGGTGTAGGTCTAATAGCACCAGATATTATACGCAAAGAGTTGTTCAGCTGAGTGTCAATTAAGTTTACATGACAGCTATTTAACCATGCTGGAGCCCAGAATTCTGCAGCAGAGTACACCAGGGCAAGAGTAGATAACCATGCTGGAGCACAGTATTCTGCAGCAGAGTACACCAGGGCAAGAGTAGATGTTCTCAAAACAGATGTTGCTGAGCCCCAGGAGGATCCACAAAGTTTCTGAATAATATTATTACGTGCTTTCAGTTTCTGTGCCAATTTATCCAGATGGGATTTAAAAGTTAGACTTCTATCAAGGATTACACCTAAGTACTTAGGATTGAAATTGTGTTTAACAGATTGGCCTTCAAAATGTACTTTAAGTTCAGTCTTGGCACTTGCATTGTGTAAATGAAAGCAACAAACTTCCGTTTTTGATGGGTTTGATGCCCCTCAGGTGAGTATTATGAAGTGATTTTTAGGTTCTACACAGCGGCCTGGGCTCTTATATACAGTATTCTGCAATGCTGTATATATGAGCCCACTGGTGGTTGCCGCCGTTTATAGTCGCCAAATCTGGTGACAGGTTCCCTTTAATGCTTGCAATGCAATCACGGAAAACTGCCATCTTGGATCTCCTGTGCAGCTCAACCGTTGGGTAAGTTTCATAGGAGACCATGATTTACACTATATACTGCAATACCATACATGATCACATATTCAAGTCTCTTAAGGGAACTAAAAAATAAGAATAACAAATAAAAAAAAATTAAAAAAAATTAAATTTAAAGTTTGTATTACCATATTTTTCTCCCATTAAAAATAGAAGGAAAAAAAAAACCAAAAACACATTTGGTATCGCCGAGTCCGACCTAACGCAAGTCAAAACTCCAGAAGTGCATTTTTTTTCAGGTACCAAGCGTTCCTAAAAATAATACTATAAGAAACGGTCATCATATTTACCCCACTATGGTATCAATAAAAATGTCGGCTCTCCATGCAAAATACAAGCCTTCACACAGCTCCAGCAATGGAAAAAGAAAAACATTAGGGATCTCGGAAAAAATTGCCCGAGCGTTAATTCAGTCCAACAATTTTCTAGGACAGACCTAACTATAAAGGACTCATAAAAATCCGACCTAGAAGGGTTTTCACCAAAAAATTGATTTATTTGAAGCCAAGTTTTGAGGTTGAACCTGATTTCGGTTGATATCATTCCGTGGCTGATTGAGAAGTTACAACAAATTGCATAAACATCAAATGTCTGGTATGGGGTCATCCCCTTGTTATATACTGGTCTTCCTAAAGTCCCGTGGGCCAGGATAGGCGATACAAGACAAGGTCCACCTAAGTTAGGGTTCCTCATATGTTCTTCCTTATGATGTATAATGAGAGGGACTCAATCCATTAAAGAATGGAGTGTAATTGTATTAGTTCTCTCTTTTAGGGCGATTATGTCTGGTTGGACCTCAAGACGGGTCGAGAGTTTGATGTTCCGGTTGGAGCCGTGGTTAAGCTGTGTGACTCCGGTCAGATCCAGGTCTTGGACGATGAAGGAAATGTAAGTGGTGATCACATTTAACCTAAAATTTCCTGCATAATGACTGTTTTCAGGAAGCTAAGATATGTTTGGAACGTTTTCCAAAACGAGAGCTGCCTTAAGCTGTTCCTATGCTACCTATGATCTGGAACGTACACTCTGGTCTAGGGCTTGGCAGGCTGCCATTAACCCATTTATTGACCTACGTCACCTTTAAAATTAGCATCTAATCCTCCCCTGGACCACTAAGAATATGAACAGTAACCCCTCTTCTACCCTAGACTAGAATACCATAAAATAGGGATTCCCCCCTCCATGATTTAGGCTACCAGAAAAGCAAGCATAATTTTCTCCACTACTCTAGACTACTAGGACAGCAGCCATGAAGGACCTTTATCTACCAGAAAAGCAGGTAGAAACGTTATTTGCTAACTAAGACTACATATCTCTCCACTACACTAGTTCTCTGGGAAGCAGACATGAATCTCTCCATGACCCAACACAACTTGGGGAGTAATTATGAGCACCCTCCCTACCCTAGAGCACCATAAAAAAATGTATTAATCCCTCAAACCTAGATTACCAGGAAAAATGTCAAAATGTCTTCACTACCTATAGTTACCCATGACCGTAGGCTACCAAAGAAGAAGCCTTGAATCCCTCCACTACGAGACATAAATTCATCAACAACCCTAGATCAGGAAAGATCTACTACCCTAGACAACCTGGGAAGCAAGCATAAGTCCTTTCATTTCCCTAGACCACGAAGAAAGCAGGCATGAATCTCTCCATTACTGTAGACTATCGGGGAAGCAAACATGAGTACTTCCACTTCTTAGACCAAAAGGGAAGCAGGTTTCAGCCCCTCCACTACCCTAGATGACCATGGAGTACTTCCACAAGACTACTAGGGAAGCCAGTCATAAATCACTTCACTACCCTAGACCACCAAAAAAGCAGGTATGAGTTCTTCCACTAGACTACTATTGAAACTAGTAACGTACTTAGACCACAAAGAAAGCAGGCATGAATCTCTTCACTTCTCTAGAGTCCTTCCACTTCCTAGACCAGAAGGTAAGCAGGTTTGAGTCCCTCTACTACCCTAGACCACCATGGAAGCAGGTGTGAGTTCTTCCACTAGACTACTAGGGAAGCCAGTCAGTTCCCTGGAACTCAAGCAAAGCAGGCATGAATCTCTTCACTACAGTAAACCACTTGGGTAGCAAACATGAGTCCTTCCACATCTTAGACCAGAAGGGAAGCAGGTTTAAGTCCTTCCACTTCCCTAGACAACCCAAGAAGCAAATGTGGCACCCTGGACTAGCCAGGTAGCCACAGACAAAACACACACACACACACACCCCCACCCCCGGACAGTTACATTAGTCAGACACAAAACCCTTGTTGCCTTACTCCAGGGTCTGATGTCCACACCAGGTGGGGTGGAGCCAGGTTGTTGGCCCCACCCACCGAGGAGTTCACAGGCCTGGAGGCGGGAAAAGTGACAGTTTAGTCTTGGAGGTGAAAGTGAGGAGGAGTAAACACTTGAGGTGTCTGGGTCGGAGCCCAGGCACTGACAGCAAGGTTGGCAGACTGTGGTGGCAGTCTGCAGGGGTTGGTGGAACTCCGCAGAGCCGTAAGGACCGGGGCTGGGCGGTGGCCCACCGGTACCGGACCGGGGAACGGAGTGAAGCTAAGCACACAGGCAGGGCCATCGGACCCCGACCAGGCTTGGAGCCGCCGTCAATAGTTAAATCCGAATGTGACAGGGACCCCCGGGGTTCCCTAAAAACCAAGTCCCGATTGAAGGCAACCGCTCACACCGTGAGGATACACAGCCACTGGCTAGAAATCCAAGGGCCAGCGCCTGCGGGCAAAACGGGCTCCTCCGGTATCTATACACCGGGGAGCGGACTACCGTTGGGAAGCCATTGGAGTCAACTCAGTACACAAAGGTGCAGGGAGAGACAGCCACCATCACCTGTCCGGGGAGAGACACTGCAGCCGTCTGCGGGACCCGTCCATCCAGCCGTTTGGTTTACCGGAGACTTTGTGCATCTCTTGCTGAGTGAGTACACCCGTGCCATCCGGCACCGCGCCGCGCTGTCCCTGCAACCCTGCACCTCACCGACCCCGCCTCCCCGTCACACCACTGGGCCCCGGGACCACCAACCCCTACCCACGGAGGGGGAAAAACAACATCCCAGCTGCTCCCTACCATCGCTCCCGGGATCCCCGTCACCAGCAGCGGTGGTGCCCATCTTCACCACAACCCGTGGTTGACGTCACGGACTAAATCCCCAAACAAACCACCCCCTTTTCACTCACGGGCGAGGAGCGCCGCTTGGGTCCCCGGATACGGCCCACCGCTCGAGCCACCGAGCAGCAGCGCCGGACCCGAGCGTTAGCGAGCGCAGCTCCCCGCCGCCCGCGTCAACTTGGCGTCACGAACAGGATAGAACCGATCTACCTACCGGTAGAAGTGCGCCTTGCAGTCTCCACCGGTGGCGTCGGCCGAAAAATTTGAAGCGCGGCCATCTTTGGCGCGAAGATTTCCCGCTCGAGCGTCTTCCCTGAGCAGGGAAGGCGCGAAAGTGAAGCCCCGCCCCCAACAAGCGGAAGTGCTAAAGAGTACCAAGGGGGACGGGAAAAAGATGTCTGCGCCCGACGGAGCCGTCGGAGGAGTGGTGGTCGCAGCCGCAGCAGCGCCCATAGATGGAAACGGGGTAGCCCATGCTCCGGCCGCAGGAGCGGGGAAGGCTGCGGGCCCAGCGGTCGCCCAGGTGATGCCGTTCTCCCTGCCCTATGTGCCCGGTGCTACCTGGCTACCGCAGTACGATGGGAAGCCTGATGCTTTGCAGGTGTTCCAGAAAAAGATTAGCCCGGTCCTTGATTTATATCCCTTGACTTATAGGCAATGGGCAGCGGTAGTGCTAGGGCAGCTAACCGGCGCGGCTGAGCAGGAGAAGGAGACCTGGACCGACGCGGACCGGGCCTCGGTGACTACCATTTTCGAGAAACTACAAATCGCTTTTGAGACCCGCACGGAAGCGGAGCTGCGGATGCAGTTTTATCAGTGTCGACAGCGGCCTGCGGACAATATAAGAGACTATGCCCTGCGTCTGCAAACAGCTCTCCGTACGCTGAAGCGGGTGGACACTATTAATGATGCGGATAGCAATAAGATGCTAGTGGAACAATTCTTGCAAGGTCTTGGGTCTGCAGAAGACCGCAAGCAGCAACGGCTGTTGGCCCTAGAACACCCCAATCTGGACTTTGCAGTATTGAAAGAGCGGGCCATCAAGGCCCTGCAGGCCCCAACGCCAGACGCTTCTGAGGCGGCCTCATGGCCAGCTGAGACCGCTCCCATCACGGTGGCACCTCCTCTCCCGGCGTTACCAGCCTCTGCAGCGCCCGTCGGGATGATGGAGGAGCTAGCTGCCCAGGTCCGCCGCATGGATGGAGACCTAGACAAGGTCCTCGCCGCCCTCCAGCTTCCGACGAGAGTCAAGCCCCCAGGGAGGATCCAGCTCGCCGACAGCCCGGAGGACGTCCCCTGGATGCAGCGGAGAAGGACCAATGACTCACGATATGGGCCTCCTATTTGTTACAGGTGCAGCAAGCCTGGCCACTACTCTAGGCGGTGCCCGTTAAACGAGCAACCCCTGGGGCCAAGGGCCAATCCTCAGGAGTAGACACCAACGGCCCCCCCGATTGGCGAGACCGGTACGTCGGAGCTCGCCCCATCATCCCTCTGGCAGTGGACGGCATCCCGCTCATGGCCCTCTTGGACACAGGATCACAGGTAACCACTATACCATATACACTGTACCAGCAGTATTGGGGGTACTGACGAACTTGTCCCCTCTGATGATAGCCTGACCCTTGTCGCAGCCAATGGACTCCCTGTAACCCAAGTGGGATACAAACAAGTGACCCTGACCGTGGGACGTGCGGAGTTAAACAACCAAGGGATGCTTGTGGTGATGAATAAACCCAGTGACCATAACCCAAAAGTAATCCTAGGGACCAATGTGATGGGGCATTGTATGAGTGAGGTGCGGAGTCTGTTGCAGCAGTTGGCCGCCACAGCAGGAGGAGGCCGACAGAGGGCTGTGCAGCAAGAGATCCGGGTCCTTCTGTATCGGCAGCAAGTGAACTCAACCGGTGGAGAGATTGGTGGAGTAAGGGTGATGGATGTGGCCCCCTTGGTAGTGCCACCCCGAAGTGAGATGATGATTTGGTGCAGGGCAGCAGTAGGCCCCCAGGGGCGCGACTACCCGGCGATGGTGGAACCCACGCCTTCTGAGCTCTGGCCCACGGTGATGGCAGCCAGAGGGGTGGTTGACGTTAAAAAGGGGAGAGTGCCTCTAAGAGTGCTGAATTGTGGAGAGGAGGAAGGTAGGCTCCCCCGTTACGCTACCCTGGCCAAGTTGCTCACCCTAGACCCTCACACCATTCATGAAGCCGTCCCTCCTACCTCAGCATCCCCTGCCAGTAACCATACACCCCCTGAACAGTTAGAGGAGTGGTGCCAGGAGCTACACGTAGGTACTGACGCCACACCCACGCATCATAAAGAGGGGGTATACAGGGTGGTACAAGAGTATGAACAGGTTTTCAGCAAACACCCGTTAGATTTCGGGAGAATTTAGGGGGTTCAACACCATATCCCTACAGGCCTACATCCACCCATCAAAGAGAGGTATAGGCCCATTCCGCCAGCACACTATCAATGCGCCAAAGACATGTTGAGGAACATGAAGGAGGCAGGGGTCATTCGGGATAGTTGTAGTCCCTGGGCAGTCCCTGGTGCTGGTAAAGAAAAAGGACGGCACCATGAGAATGTGTGTGGATTACCGGAAGATCAACCAGATCACACAATGATGCCTATCCTCTCCCCCGTATCGAAGAGTCGCTAGCTGCACTGAGAACTGCTAACTTCTTCTCTACCCTTGACCTTACTAGCGGGTACTGGCAGGTAGCGGTCGCACCAGAGGACCGTGAGAAGACTGCATTCGCCACTCCTATGGGACTTTGCGAGTTTAACAGCATGCCGTTCGGGCTGTGCAATGCCCCTGGAACCTTCCAACGGCTCATGGAGTGTTGCCTGGGACATTTCAATTTTGAAACGGTCCTACTGTACCTGGACGATGTGATCGTGTACTCCCAGACGTACGAGGCCCACCTGGAACATCTGGCTGAAGTGTTCGCGTCCCTAGCCAAATATGGGATGAAACTGAAGCCCTCTAAGTGCCACCTACTGAAGCCCAGGGTGCAGTACCTCGGACATGTGGTGGGCGCGGAGGGCTTCGCCCCAGATCCCGAAAAGATCTCTGCCATTCAGGAGTGGGAGAGGCCGACCACGTGGACCGGAGACTTTGTGCATCTCTTGCTGAGTGAGTACACCCGTGCCATCCGGCGCCGCGCTGTCCCTGCAACCCTGCACCTCACCGACCCTGCCTCCCCGTCACACCACCGGGCCCCGGGACCACCAACCCCTACCCACGGAGGGGGAAAACAACATCCCAGCTGCTCCCTACCATCGCTCCCGGGATCCCCGTCACCAGCAGCGGTGGTGTCCATCTTCACCACAACCCGTGGGTGGCGTCACGGACTAAATCCCCAAACAAACCACCCCCTTTTCACTCACGGGCGAGGAGCGCCGCTCGGGTCCCCGGATCCGGCTCACCGCTCGAGCCACCGAGCAGCAGGAGCAGCGCCAGACCCGAGCGTTAACGAGCGCAGCGCCCCGCCGCCCGCGACACAAACACATATACTTCTACGACTTACTGAAGACAACTAGGGAAGCACCACCACAAAAGCAAGTACAATCACTTATACCACCCTAGACCACCAAGTAGTCAGGCATGAATCCTTCTACTAAGCAAGATTATCCAGGAAGCATACTTGAACCTCTCGACTACCTTAGACCACCAGGGAAGAAGTCACAAATCCCTTCCAACCTAGACCACCAGGGAAGCAAGCATTTTGTGCTCTGTAAGTAAACTATCTAGTTTACAAAAAAAATTATATGGGGAGAGGGGACCTTTATCTGCCATGTTAGTTAAATTCTCTAAAGAACGTTACAAGTCAAGTGAAGTAGTGTATAATGGATTGTACCTTCAGGGCTGCCATTTTGGTAGTAACCACAGTGTGCCCTCCATGACATAATCCTTATACGAATGATAATCTAATGCCATATTCTGTAGGATGATTAAAGGATCCTATAATGAAGGAATGCCTATTATATTGATCCGTTTCACTTACAGGAACACTGGATATCTCCACAAAATGCAACAAACATTAAACCAATGCACCCAACATCCATCCATGGAGTGGAGGACATGATCCGCCTGGGGGATCTCAACGAGGCCGGGATCCTGCGTAATCTACTCATTCGATACCGGGAGCACCTCATATATGTGAGTCGTCTGCTTGATATATTTAGATGAAGCAGTTTAGAAGGTGATACAATTTTATGTTTCAATAGATCCCGTGTCTAGGAGGAGGGCAAGGGTGAAGGAAACATGCAGCTTGCAGTTATCTTTGTGTAATAGTTACAGAGCAAAGCCTGAAAATGAATATCCACCAATGCCCTTGCCATCAGAGCTCAATTTTACTGATGCAAAGCTCCATATCCTCTGCAGAGGACTGAACGAAGACACCACTAGGGGGAGCAGTGGAGCTTGCTGAATACAATGTATGCATTGAGCTCCATAATAAATCTGTATACAGTGACCTCCCCCTAGTGGTGCAAGATTTTTTATCATGGAGGTATTTTTATGCAGGGTATTTGGAGCTCTGTGTCAGAAAACTAGAGCTCCTTATATTGAAAACTTCAAGTGATCACAGTCCAAACTAAAAGTGAGATATGACGATCCATTATTGGAGATCACTTGCTGTATTCTATTAGCCGATATCAAATTCCAAGCTGTAGATTATTTATTTTTTTTTTTTTTTCAATGCAGCTCTGGATGTGACTGGAGGAGGACACATGATACAAAGTATTTGCCAAGTTGCTAAAACTTTTCTGTGACCTGGCGATAGGATCCACTGGGAGCTCATCCGTGTCACACAGATACGGGGCTGTGATATGAGACAGATAATTATGGCCGATCGTAGCTCTCCCGTCTACATGATCTGCATTAAGATTTAATGTGTGTTGCGGCTGCCATTGTTTGAGCAAAATTAACCCTGTCACCGCCCTGAATAATTGATGATCAGAATCGGAGATGTGTTTCCCCGGGAGACTCTGGTGTGTGACCTTGTATTACTAATGCTGACATGCAGCAATACAATCCTGATCTGTGTGGGTCACTCGGGGTCATTTATTTTACCTTTTGAATTGCTATTTATTGATCAATACATTGTATATTGGAGGTTTTCCCTACACAAGAGAACTGAATAATCACACTGTGAAATTCAGATTGTTTTTATAGTTGGAGTTCCCCTTTAAGCAAACTCATTACTGGTGTAACTGAGCCATGTTTGTAGGTTGCTCTTGCCCGCACCGGCCTTTTCAGCTCTGCCGATACATTTTCAATAGGATTGAGATCAGGGCTTTGTGATGGCCACTCCAAAACATTCACTAAAGATTTCAACCTCGTCAGTAGAATTTGTTCATGGGGGGGAAGATCAATTTTTAATAAAAAAATATTTAAAAAGATGTTTAAAATTCTCCACATTTTAAGGTCTCTGTTTACTGTCACAGAAAAGGAACATTACTAAAGGGAATTCCATAATCAAAAGGTAATCATTTAGCCAAAGTATCAGATCACTGGATGCTTCACTGCTAGGAACCCACCAATCACAAAAACTGGGGTCCCATGTCTTTGTTTGACTGACGCAGTGGTCAATCATGTGTGCTGCTGTATCCATGAGTCCCATAGACTTTAATTGGAGTTTCAGCACATAAATATTCAAATGGTTGACGGTGGATGATAGAGGTTAAAATCCGCTCATCCGTAGAATGAGGAATGGTAGGCAAGTCGCGTTTCGGAGAACAAACTCATTCATTATTATTGATTATTATTTTAGCGACATTTATTCCATGGCGTATTACATGTGAAAAGAGGTATCTACTTACATAATCACCACTTTTGTCTGTTCTCCTATTCCGTGATGCACCGCGGCATTGTTTGTTGCGCAGCCGCAGTTCGAATGATGCTCCGGCTTCCGGGTCCTCACTGCACGCATGCACACAGATACACTGAGCACATACACACAACACAGCCACACACACTGCTGTATACTCAACTGTCCGGGGCTGCCGCCGATTCAGCTGTCAGCCCTTTACTGCAGTTGAATGCTTTGTGGCGCCGTAAAGCATTCAACTGCAGTAAAGCCATGACATCAACCTGCAGCGGCCGCTCCGTATACCGGACGCTATCACGGAGGAGTCTGTGTGCTGCAGCTGGAGGCTCCGCGGGCACGGAGGACAGGCGAGACACCGCATAATAGGGGACAGAAGGGAACCAGCAGGAGCACATTACTAAACAATGTGCTCATTGCTGCAGGGAACATCAGCCCCCCCACCACCACATCTGTATGCCCCCAGCCTCCCCACCACCACATCTGTATGCCCCCAGCCTCCCCCCACCACATCTGTATGCCCCAGCCTCCCTCCCACCAAATCTGTATGCCGCCAGCCCCCCTCCCACCAGATCTGTATGCCCCTAGCCCCCCCTCACCAAAACTGAATGCCTCCAGCCGCCCCCACCAGATCTGTATGCCCCCAGCCCCACTCAGCACTGCTCCTGTCAACACCAAGCATAGACAGATGCTTATTTCCCCGCACTCCCGATGCGAAAGCATCGGGCCTATTTCTAGAACATAATAAAAACAAGTATAATAATCATGAACAATACAAGGCATAGACTGGTTTAGGAGGAGAGAGGTCCCTGCCCCCGAGGGCTCACAGTCTACAGGGAATGGGTGAAGATACAGGAGGAGAGAGGTCCCTGCCCGCGAGGGCTCACAGTCTACAGGGAATGGGTGAAGATACAGGAGGAGAGAGGACCCTGCCCGCGAGGGCTCACAGTCTACAGGGAATGGGTGATGGTACAGGAGGAGAGAGGACCCTGCCCGCGAGGGCTCACAGTCTACAGGGAATGGGTAAAGATACAGGAGGAGAGAGGACCCTGCCCACGAGGGCTCACAGTCTACAGGGAATGGGTGAAGATACAGGAGGAGAGAGGTCCCTGCCCGCGAGGGCTCACAGTCTACAGGGGATGGGTGAAGATACAGGAGGAGAGAGGACCCTGCCCGCGAGGGCTCACAGTCTACAGGGAATGGGTGTGGATACAGGAGGAGAGAGGACCCTGCCCGCGAGGGCTCACAGTCTACAGGGAATGGGTGAAGATACAGGAGGAGAGAGGACCCTGCCCGCGAGGGCTCACAGTCTACAGGGAATGGGTGAAGATACAGGAGGAGAGAGGTCCCTGCCCGCGAGGGCTCACAGTCTACAGGGGATGGGTGAAGATACAGGAGGAGAGAGGACCCTGCCCGCGAGGGCTCACAGTCTACAGGGAATGGGTGAAGATACAGGAGGAGAGAGGACCCTGCCCGCGAGGGCTCACAGTCTACAGGGGATGGGTGTAAGGTGTTAAATATTGTTTATTCAGAGTCTAATGCAAGGGTAAAAGGGAAACACAGAGACACAGGTTTGCTAAACAGTTCTTGTATTACTTCATACAAGTAAGTGCACAAAACATGAAGGGTTAAACAGTTGCAGGGTGCAGAGGCTGGGAACAAATTAATCAGGAATGGATCCTCAAAGTTCAGCAGAAGTGTCAAAGTATAATTCAGTCTCTCTTACTGTACTTGTAAACGTCCATGGCCGAGCAGAAGGGTCCTGTGTGGACACGAGTTCCAGGGATCCAAAACAGAGGATGGCAGAAAAGTAGTTCTTCCAAAGACTTCAGGAGATCAGGTTACAGGCAGGCTGCTAACAGGATTCAGAAGCACTGGTCCAATGGTCCATCAGCTGAGATGGCTTAAGCAGGTAATTGGCAGGGAACAGGGCGGGAACATAGAAGCTGAGGAATCCAGATTGACTGAGGGCAAAGGTGAGGGCAACAGAACAGGAAGCAAGATGGCCAATGAAGAAAAAACAGATTAAAGCAAAATGACAAAACAAGGCAAAAAGTCAGAAAACCTCACAATGGGTGGGGATACAGGAGGAGAGAGGACCCTGCCTGCAAGAACTCACAGTCTACAGGGGATGGGTGAGGATACAGAAGGTGAGGATAGAGCAGATTGTGCAACACTATTGAGGACTGAGGGTTACTGCAGGTTGTAGAGTTGTCGGAAATAGGTAGGTCTTCAGGTTCCTCTTGAAGGATTCCACGGTAGGTGAGAGTCTGATGTGTTGGGGTAGAACCTTCCAGAGTATGGGGGATGCACAGAAGAAATATTGGATGCGATTGTGGTTGGAGGAGATATGAGGGGAGTAGAGAAGGAGATCTTGCGAAGGTCCGAGGTTGCATGCAGGGAAGTACCAAGAGACTAGGCACAGATGCATGGAGGAGACAGGTTGTGGAAGGCTTTGTATATCATGATTAGGGTTTTGAATTGGAGTCTTTGGGCAATGGGAAGCCAGTGATGGGATTGGCAGAGTGGAGAGGCCGGGGAATAACGAGGGGATTAATCAGGTGGCAGAGTTTAGGATAGATTGGAGGGGTGTAAGAGTGTTAGAAGGGAGGCCACAGAGCAGGAGGTTGCAATAGTCCAGGCGGGAGATAATAAGGGCACACACAAGTGTTTTTGCAGATTCTTGGTTAAGGAATGTACAAATCCAGGAAATATTTTTTTGAGTTGGAGTCTGCAGAAGGTGAAGAGGGCTTGGTTGTGTGGCTTGAAGGATAAAGCAGCGTCTAGAGTTACCCCGAGACAACAAGCTTACGGGACTGGGGTGAGTGGGCAGCTATTGACTTTGATGGATAGGTCAGTTGGGGGGGTTGAGTGAGCAGGAGGAGGAAAGGTAATTAATTCCATTTTGTCCATGTTAAGTTTTAGAAATCGAGGGATTCCGGTTAGTAGGGAGGTGATATTGGGTCCAGAAAGGTAGATCTGCGTATCATCAGCATAGAGGAGATACTGAAAACCGTAGGACTCTTAGACCAAAGGTGTAGATGGAAAAGAGGAGAGGTCCAAGAACAGAACCTTAGGGAACACCGACAGATAGGGGGCGAGATGAGGAAGTGGTGTGAGAGTGGGAGACACTGAACGTCTGGTCGGTTAGGTATGAGGAGATCCAAGATAGGGCCAAGTCTGTGATGCCCAGAGATGAGAGAATCTGTAGTAGGAGGGAATGGTCCACTGTGTCGAAGGCAGAGGACAGAGTAGTGTCACCCATCATCAATGGTAATTATCCTGATGAAGGCGTTTCCACTCCGTAAAGCGATGTATAAAATCACCTTTATGGACTCCATTCTTCATTCTACGACAGAGCAGATTTTAACCCCTATCATCCACCGTTAGTTATCTGCATTTCTAGGGTCTGCAGCAGCCGTCTGTGTCCTCTAGTTGGGTGTGTCTCACCCAACCCTTCCAGGTGAGCAAATTCCCTCCTTCTCTCCCAAATCATCTCACAGGTATAACCCTATTGCCCACTGTCTTTATATTAATTCAAATGGGGGACATGGGACCCCAGATTCCAAAGAAGGGTCTTCCAGTCATCTGACATTTGAGTAAGTAGTACATTTTGGTTATGGGAATCCCATGTAAAAAAACATTCAGTGTCTTTGTTATATATCTTTATTGCCATTTTTTTAGGTGTAAGAAAAAAATGGAAACTGTCACCAAGCTGCTGTTGACAGATCTGTTATAAATGTTGTTTCACTGTTTTATGCAATTAAAGGGGTTGATCCCTTTCATTACATTCTTCCATCAGATCCAGCAAAACATAACCATTTCAAAAAGAAAAAGATCCATCAACAGCAGTTTGTTGGCACTGAACTGAAATGCATAACTACTACTCTTTCTTAGAGGGGTGTTTCCATCTCCAAGATCCTATCCCAATATGTAGTAGGTATTATGATAATAATACTATTAGTAAATACCTCCTATTAAAAATGTAGTATAGTTCTCCTGATTAGCTATGTTGCTTACCTTATGTGCAGGGCTTTGCAGCTTAGGTATCCATGGTCACAACCATTAGGAACTAACTAACTGTCACTATTTGAATGCTCGTAACCATGGATACCTAAGCTACTGCAATACCCTGCACATGAGGTAAGTGACATAGCTAATCAAGAGAACTCTACTACATTTCTAATTAGAGGAATTTGCTAATATTATTATATTGGGATTGGATCTTGGAGATGGGAAATACCCCTTTAAACTCATGATCAGATCTGTATATATAGCGTGATTGATAATTCTATAATCCATTCTTCTTTCTTAAGACTAACTGTGGAGGGAGGGTAAGTAGCCATCACCCATCAAGGCTTCATTTCAGCTTTATGCCTCAGGCCATCATCTCTTCTACCATTCTGCTTGTCATATATTTCATGTAACCCCGCAATCATTGCTTTCGGTATACGGGACTTGGCACAGCAGTATACATACAGAAGGGATCTCTACCAATATATATACCAATATAATGCACTAAGGTCAAAACGATGACATGACTTTACTAAATGGGACAATTTTATTGTCTTAAGGCCCCGTTACACGCTACGATATATCGGGTGATATGTTGTCGGGGTCACGGATTCCGTGACGCACATCCGGCATCGTTTGACATATCGTAGCATGTGACAACTACGAGCGACTGTTAATGAGCAAAATTACTCACCTTATCGTTGGTCGTTGACACGTCGCTCATTTTCAAAATTTCGGTCACATTCTTGGATGCAGGTTGTCGTTCCTGAGGCAGCACACATCGCTCCATGTGACACCCCGGGAACGATGAACTGCAGCTTACCTGCGTCCCGCCGGCAATGCGGAAGGAAGGAGGTGGGCGGGGTGTTACGTCCCGCTCATCTCCGCCCCTCCGCTTCTATTGGGCGGCCGCTGTGTGACATCGCTGTGACACCGAACGTCCCTCCCCCTTCAGGAAGAGGATGTTCGCCGCCCACAGCGAGGTCGTTCGGGAGGTAAGTACGTGTGACGGGGGTGACCAACTTTGTGCGCCACGGGCAATGAATTGCCCGTGACGCACAAAGGATGGGGGCGGGTGCGACCGCTCATGCGATCGCACGAGAAATCGATGCGTGTAACGGGGCCTTTACTTAAAAGGGTTGTCCACTAATTGGACTACCCCTTCTCATTCCACATGTTTGGCTCCATTAAAATAAATACTCCTATATATCCTTCCCATGCCGGTGTGGTTCCAGCGGTCACTGTTGTGAATGTCAGTTATGCTTTTGCTGCTGTGAGGCTCCCTCTTGTGGCCAGGAATGGTTTGGACAGAGACCAGGTGTGTTGAGCAATGGGCGTTTCCATTGCTAACTCTCTGCCTATTTAAACCCTGATCTGATAGTTGGCTATGCCGGATGTCAGTTGTTCTTTGTTCACCAGCCTGCTTCATCCTGCTCCAGACCACATCTACCCCAGATAAGTGCTTGGCTCTTTATTTGTTGTTTGGTTCTTTTTGCTCTTATCTGAGTTTGTCATTTACTGTGGTTATTGTCAGTTTATTTGCATGCAGGGATCTTCCCTCTCAGTTGCTTAGTTGGGAAGCTCCCTGCAGCTATGTTTGGAGTATTGCTCCTATAAGTATATGTGTTTGTTGCTTCTTAAATTTGTAATGGTTCCTGCTTTCTGTTCATTGGTATGACAAGAGCGCCTGATATAGGACGGAGTTCAGATCTAGCGATCTGAGGGCTTTTTGTACTATCAGGTTGTTGGATTTTTGTAGGGTTTTTCTCTGGCCACCATCAGTCCCTTTCCTGTCCTGTCCTATTTAGTCAGTAGGGCCTCACCTTGCTAATCCGATCATCTATCTGTGTATTGTGTTTTCCTATATCACCGCAGTCTTTGAATGTGGGGGGCTTGCTATTCTTTTTCTATTTTATGAGGCAGAGAGTTATTCATCTTTCCTTCCTATAGGATAGCTAGTTCTCCGGCTGGGTTCGCGGTGCATAAGATGTTAGTTCAACCCTCGGCTACTTCTAGTGTTGATGGTTAGTAAGGGGATGGCGGCCAGATTAGTTGCCAATGCTCTTGTCACCTTTTACCAATGATTTATGGTGGTCTTCCATGGTGCCAGATCATAACAGGTCACTCTCCTGAGGTTGTGACGTCACGCGAGCCCTATGCTCATTCGGCACCAGCTTCTCTTTCCCTGTCTTCTGAAGGATAAGTTATCAGAAGGAGGTGAGAGCTGCGGCTGACTGCCTGTTAATTACTATCTGAAGGCGGAAGAGAAACTGGTGCTAAGTGGGCGCAGAGTGTTGGTGTATGCAACAGGACTTCTTTGTATGTGTGAAGGAGGACTTTATGCTGATCTAACAGTAGATGGCGATGTTGTGTAAAGTTTCCTTACTCACTGTATTGTAAACAGTCTCTTGTTTCTTTCTGGTTTTGGTTTCTCTTCCTGATGCAATGCTGTATGACTGTGCATATTTTTACCTCATGCTCTCAGAAGTAAAGAGCTTGTTATCCCATGTAATCTGCTCTGTGAACTTTCTTCTGCAACTGGGAAGCTAGAAGTTGTGCAACATGGGGCTCGCGTCACGTCACAACCTCGTGTGCGCCCTGGGAGAGCGAGCGCCTGCACCACAGCAACCTCACCGCCACAGGAGGTGTATAAGGTTTTTTATTTTAATGGGGCCAAACATGTAGTATAAGAAGTGGTTGTCCAAGTAGTGGACAACCCTTTTAAATTAATGCAACTGAAGCTTCAAAATTTTTGCAATCGGGTTTCATTAGACATTTTTGCACCGTAGCCTTTTGTTTTGCACTATTACTATTCATAGTTTCACTGAAAGGGGTATTCCCATCTCCAAGATCCTGTCCCAATATGTAGTAGGAGTAATAATAATATTAGCTAATACCTCCAATTACAAATGTAGTATAGTTTCCCTGATTAGCTATGTCTCTTACCTCATGTGCAGGGCATTACAGTAGCTAAGGTGTCGATAGTTCCTTCTTATAGACTGGAGACCAAAATTGTACACAGTATTCGAAGTGTAGTCGTACTAGTGACTTGTATAGGGGCAAAATTATGTTCTTGTCCTGAGCATCTTTGCCTCTTTTAATGCATCCTATTATTTTGTAAGACTTGGCAGCAGCTGCCTGACACTGGTTACCCAAAGTTTTTTTTTTCGTTGACATTTTGCCTATTGTTTTGGAAAGCGTCAGTGAGCCCACTATGACAGTCTTACAAGAAGGAGATTGTAACTCTTCTAGCTGTCTATTTCTGAACTCCTCTGAGCTGATTTATTACCATAGCCTGTAAAGCAAAACGGTGCGAAATGTTTAATTAAATATAATTGCAAAAAAAATGTTTTGTCACCCAATACATGCATTTAAGTAAAGGAAAAAAATATGGAAAATTCCTTTAAGGGGTTCTTAGAACTACTGTACTTAGTTCTTAAAACTATTGGAACCAAATGCCCGATCTTTGTGCTGATCGCTGTCCGTCCTAAGACCCAGTCCTGGACTGTAAACCTATAACCGTATAATACTCCCTTCGCTTCCTAATAATCCCTACCCTGTACCCCCCTGCACCCCAGATCTGTACTATCTTGGGATTCCTCATGATAGGCTATGCTGGGAACCAACAAGTATCATTATTAGTAAGAGTCGATTGAGGAGGCATCTCACCAGCTTGGCATGTTCTCTGGTCACCGTCATGTCACCTGCTGCACATTCGCTTCTCCTTATGGCATAATCCATGTAAACCGCTGATGTGCATGCTATAATGTCCTATATTACATGACTTGTAATCACACAGGTAGAAGAGAAGACCGGGTTTATGCCGCGCTAAAAACTACTGATGCGTGTAAATTAAAAGATTTCCTTTTTATTGGACAGTTCCTACGCGTTTCAGAGACATCCGTCTCCTTCCTTAGGAAAAGAAATCTCTCATTGCACCCGGACCTATGTTATTCAGTGAAGGAGAGCAGATGGTCGTCTTTTTTTCTGATCCAGATTCTGGTTGAGAGAAAAGTCGCATCATCCTGCGATTGTCTGCGAGAGCCGTGTCACTCGCACCCATAGAAGTCTATGGGTGCGAGTGAAACATCGGACTGCACTCGGGTGACATCAGAGTGCAGTGCGATAATCGCATCAGCTGACAATAGAGGAAACGGGGAGATTAATCCCTACTTCTCCTCTGCAGCTGCAGGATTGGGTCACAGTCGCATGACACTCGGCTCACGCCGGCAGCACAGTGGGAGCTGAGGGTCATTAGCATATCGCATCTGATGCTACACGTCCGTGTGAATCCAGTCTTATACTTAGAGTATCCAAGTGGTCTTCTCTGTAAGTATTGAGTCCCCTAACCCAGTTATAATGCTCAGGAGTGCCCCCTTATGCGACCATCTGCCTCGGGGCAAACTGGGGCTACATGACAGAGTGCAGGGGCTCTACCACGAGATCACACTGTACCAGTAGATGCCAATGCAGATCAATGTGGTGGTCTTTTAGTGATTCGGGGCACTTGGCCGTACGTCCAATCTTCAGTGTTAAAGATGATAGCACTATTTCTTCTTTTTCTTCTTACTTTGGAAATTTTGCTCTTCTATGGCCTGAAACACCTCTCTGTGCAGCAATATTCAATATGGCGCAGTGCCTCCTCCTGAATCTTGCTGGCACCGCTATGGGAATTCAGGAAGGAGTTCTTCTTCGACTCGGGAAACCCCATCTAAGCTCTGTACAAGAGAGGAGACACGACTTAAGGGCGGCTTACACGCAGTGACATCGCGCTGCTGATCGCACCCGGCCCCGTCGTTTGTGCGTCACGGGCTAATCGCTGCCCGTGACGCACAATATCGCTAGGACCCGTCACACGGACTTACCTTCCCTGCGACGTCGCTGTGGCCTGCGAATAGCCTCTTTTCTAAGGGAGCGGTTTGTGCGGCGTCACAGCGACATCACACGGCAGGCGTCCAATAGAAGTGGAGGGGCGGAGACCAGCCGCATGACAGACACGCCCACCTCGTTGCCGGAGGACACAGGTCCGGTGCTGTTCGTCGTTCCTGGGGTCCCACATGTAGCGATGTGTGCTGCCTCAGGAACGGCGAACAACCTGCGTCCAAAAGCAGCAACGATATTTGGGATTAGAACGACATGTCAACGATCAATGATTAGGTGAGTATTTTTGATCGTTAGCGGTTGCTCGTAGGTGTCACACGCAACGACGTCGCTAACGAGGCCGGATGTGCGTCATGAATTCCGTGACCCCAAGCGATGTTATTGCGTGTAAAGCCACCTTTAGGTTTATTTTTAGGGGGTAAAATGATAAAAAATGCCAAAGAAAATAAACAAAACTAATGGTACTGTGTCGCCCGGGGACCAGGGGTTACTCAGATCCGGGCCACGAGGTTACTTCTGTGGGTATCACGGTGGCGTGACCCGGTCTGTGATCCCAGGCTCCACAGTAAAAGGGGATTTAGTAAGGGAGATATTGTCCGTGACGCCACCCACGGTTGTGGTGAGATTGGAACACCACCGCTGCTCTGGACGGGGATCCCGGGAGTGATGGTATGGAGCAGCTAGATGTTAGTCCTCCCCTCCGTGGGTAGGGGGTTGGTTGTCCCGGGGCATGGAGAAGCTGGGGATGATGGCAGGCGGTTTGCGGGGCCTGGTGAGGTGCAGGGTCGCAGGGGCAGCGCTGTGCCGCACGGCACGGGGTACTCACTCAGCCAGTAATCACGACACAGTCCTTGGTAAAACACTCGGCTGGATGGACGGGTGCCCACAGACGGCTGCGGTTGTTGTTTCTCCCCTGACCCAGTTTGGTGGTGTAAGTCCTTTCTTCCACCTCCGTGCACGCTCCTCCTGCGCTCCGGCTTCCAGCTGGCTCCCCGGTTTGGTACCGGTGGGCCACCGCCCAGCCCCGGCTACCTACGGTTCCACCAACTGTCTCCCCGGCTCCCTGCAGACGGCCACTACCGTCTGCCTGACTCTCTGCTGCACGAGGGCCCTAGGCTCCAATCCTAGGCCCCAGTCTGCGTCTGCCTCTCTGCAGACCTCTTCTCTCTTCCTCCGCCTGAACTTGACTGGGCTTGTTTCCTGCCCCAGGCCAGCTAAACTCCTGGGTGGGTGTCTCCATCTCCTGACTCCGCCCACCTGGTGTGTCTGTCTGAGCCCGAGGAAAGGAATCAAGTTTCACTGGGGATGTCTGCTGTGAAACTGCTGGGGGTGGGGGTGTGTGTGTGTTGTTACCTGTGGCCACTGGCTTGTCCAGGGCGCCACAGTACCACACCAACACAACACATATATTCCATTCTTAATGGAGGTAGTTGCACTCTGCAGTGCTGAGATATGTGGAACAATGAATATGGGAATGCAGACATGCATTACTGCTATGCAAAACAAGCAAAAACTGAGATACTTAGCACACACAAAAATGGCCAGTTTTATGTGAGCCCAACAGCCAATGGCAAGGCGACCTCTATTTGTTGAGTCCTTGCCTTCTCTAATGCCTCTCTTTGGGCCAATAAACCTACAATCCATAGACGGATAGGAACCTGCAAATGAAGAATTAAAATCACCTAAGGCTGAAAAGCAGGAGGGCTCAATCGGAAGGCATGACCCTAAAATCCAAGACACTGATGGCACATCCTTTCTAATGTGAACAGGTGCAAACTGAATATAAAACAGTAACAAAAAGGAGACAGCTGGGAATATAGACCTGCATTACTGCTATGAAAAACATGCAAAAATCAGTCATTTTCTTAGATACCAGGGTCATGCCTTCTGATTGAGCCCTCCTGCTCTTCAGCCTTATGCGATTTTAATTCTCCATTGCAAGTTCCTGTCCACCCATCGCTTGTAGATTTTTTGGCCCAAAGACAGGCATTAGAGTAGGCCAAAAAGAGGTCACCAGAAAGACCCACATTGTTTACAAGAACAGGTTTCAGTCTCTTTTTTTTCATGGTACATGGGGTGTAATTTTTATGTTATTTTCATTCTCTTTTTTTTCTTTCTTTTTTTTTTCCATTATTGGTTCATATCGCTGATAACATAAAGGAAATACTTGATTGTTTTCCACATTTATTAATGGACACAAAGGACCACTAAATATATATTTAACATTTGGTTCCCCTTTCCTTAGCATTATTTTTATGTATCTGACAAATGTTATTTTTTGGGGTTTTTTTTCGATGATTAGAGGGGTTAGTAACAGTGATTTGGGTTGGCCTCAATAATTTTTTTATTTATTTAGTTTTTCCTGATTTTTATTTATTCATTTAATTAAATTTCATCAAATTTATTTTACAGATTGTACCCCAATTGGCTAGAAAAGACCATTGATTTGGCAGATCAACATTTATATTCTTTTTCTATAGTGTAATAACTAATATACCAGCCCCAGTTACAAGTGAAACATATATTTGCCCAGTTATAGGAGAAATTCAGCCTCCTGCCTACATAGCAGAGCTGACTGGGTCTCGCTTTACAGTTGAAAATATATATATTTGCCCAAGTTACAGGGGAAATTCAACCTCCTGCCTGCATAGCAGAGCTAACTGGGTCTCGCGTTACAGTTCAAAACATACATATATATAAATATTATATATATATATATATATATATATATATACACACATGCATATATATACATATATATGCCCCATTTACAGGAGGAATTCAGCCTCCTACCTGCATAGCAGAGCTGACTGGGTCTCGCATTACAGTTGAAAACATATGTATGTATGTATGTGTGTGTATATATATATATATATATATATATATATAATTATAATTTTTATTTTTTTTGCCCCAGTTACAGGGGAAATTCAGCCTCCTTCCTGCATGTAAAACTGACTGAGTCTCGTGTTGCAGTTGAAAACATATATATATGTGTATATATATATATATATATATATATATATATATATATACATATGCCCCAGTTACAGGGGAAATTCAGCCTCCTGCATAGCAGAGCTGTGACTGGGTCTCGCTTTACAGTTGAAAACATATATTTTTGCCCAAGTTAGGGTACCGTCACACTTTAGCGACACAGAAGCGATCCCACCAGCGATCTGACTGGTCAGGATCGCTGCTGCGTCGCTACATGGTTGCTGGTGAGCTGTCAAACAGGCAGATCTCACCAGCGACCAGTGACCAGCCCCCAGCCAGCAGCGACGTGCAAGCGACGCTGCGCTTGCACGGAGCCGGCGTCTAGAAGCTGCGGACACTGGTAACTAAGGTAAACATCGGGTATGGTTACCCGATGTTTACCTTAGTTACCAGCGCACACCGCTTAGCTTAGCGTGTGCAGGGAGCAGGAGCCGGCACTGGCAGCGTGAGAGCTGCGGAGGCTGGTAACGAAGGTAAATATCGGGTAACCACCTTGGTTACCCGATGTTTACCTTGGTTATGCTCCCTGCACATTCAGGATTGTTGCTCTCTCGCTGTCACACACAGCGATGTGTGCTTATCAGCGGGAGAGCAACAATAAAAAAACGAACCAGCACTGTGTGTAACAAGCAGCGATCTCACAGCAGGGGCCAGATCGCTGCTCAGTGTCACACACAGCGAGATCGCTAATGAGGTCACTGCTGCATCACAAAAACCGTGACTCAGCAGCGATCTCAGTAGCGATCTCGCTGTGTGTGAAGTACCCCTTACAGAGGAAATTCAACCTCCTGCCTGCATAGCAGAGCTAACTGGGTCTCGCGTTACAGTTCAAAACATACATATATATAAATATATATATATATATATATATATATATATATGCCCCATTTACAGGGGAAATTCAGCCTCCTGTCTGCATAGCAGAGCTGACTGGGTCTCGCATTACAGTTGAAAACATATTATTTTTATTTTTTTTGCCCCAGTTACAGGGGAAATTCAGCCTCCTTCATGCATGTGAAGCTGACTGAGTCTCGTGTTACTGTTGAAAACATATATATGTGTGTGTGTGTGTATATATATATATATATAGATAGATAGATAGATAGATTTGCCCCAGTTACAGGGGAACTTCAGCCTCCTGCTTGCACAGCAGAGCTGACTGGTTGTATATTAAAGTGTTGTCAGCCCTTGCAACATACTATGTACACAGCATTTGTTTAGTACTATATATACAGTAACAAGAAAAGAAGAGAGAATACTAAACCATCTCTGCCTTTTCTATGGGGAGTCTGGCTGTGTCTGATAGCCGTCATTCCACACTGCCATCTGCACAATTTTGTGTACCTTCTATACTCTGTAGTGATGTTTTAGGGTACTTTCCCATGATTAGGGTTTGCAGTGTTTTGGAAGCAGCATGTTTCAGCTGCATCCAAAACGCTGAGATGTACAGTACTAGCACAGTGGATGTGCGTGTGTGGCCCGCAGTGAAAACTGACCTGCGGTGCGGCTTTCCGAGCCCGCAGCATGTCAATTCTTTGCTTCGGCGTCACAAGCGTCCTCCGTACGGAGAACACAGCGAGAGACCGCAGCGCACCGAACCCTGATCGTGGGCACAAGCAGCTGTGGTCTCCTGCGGAGGAGACTCATTGCCCGCAGGTCAGGACCCGGCACATCCAGGACGCAGCGGGCCCTGATCATGGACACGTACCCTTAGAGTAAACTGTGGACCGCACAGATGTTTATAGTATTGGGTTAGTTAAATATTTCAAATCCTCTTGATAGGAAAAAAAAATCTGTTATTGATCTGTGTATACAATACGTGTGTAGTCTTAATGTATCTCTGTGGTTACAGGTCTGTATATATGGGCAGCATGGTGGTTAGCACTGTACGGTGGCTCAGTGGTTAGCACTGTTTCTTTGTAGCACCGGGGTCCTGCGTTCAAGACAACATCCTCAAGAAGTTTGTATGTTCTCACTGTCTTTGTGTGGGCTTCATCCGTGGTTCTCCAATTTCCTCTGATACTCCAAATACGTACGGTACTTATAGGGAATTTAGATTGTGAGCCCAATGGGGACAGTGATGATAATATCTGTAAATCGCTGCAAAATATGTTGGCGCTATATACCGTAAGCAATACATAATAATAAGTAAGTATATGATAACACAGTATCAGTTAGCAAGTTGTTGTATAGCGGTTATATATATAAATAGTGCCGTAGCACACTGGACAGAGGGGTACAGGATGCATGATGCTCTCATTCTACTCTAAATGACTGTTGTTTTCCTCTTGCAGACGTACACTGGATCTATTTTAGTTGCTGTGAACCCCTACCAGCTGCTCCCCATCTACACGCCGGACCAGATACGTCTGTATACCAACAAAAAGATCGGAGAAATGCCGCCCCACATCTTTGCCATAGCTGACAACTGTTACTTCAACATGCAGCGAAACAGTAAGGACCAGTGTTGTATCATTAGGTGAGAAAAGCACCCCAGTATCAGGCTTATGGGTCATAGGAGCTATTAACGAGCCATTGAAAGGGCCGATTACTACTTAATAGCCAGAAATTCTCGGATTCTGCCGGAACACAGAAGCTCTATTATTTATATAGTGGCCGCGGCCCATGACTGCAGATCCTCCCCCATTCGATTGAGTAAAGGTGTAAAACACAGCGATGTCGCTAGCGATCGCACCCGCCCCCGTCGTTTGTGGCAAATCGCTGCCCGTGGCGAACAATATCGCCGGTACCCGTCACACATACTTACCTAACAACGTCGCTGTGGCCGGCGAACAACCTCTTTTTTAAGTGGGAGGTTCGTGCGACGTCACACAGCGGGCCACCAATAGAAGCGGAGGGGCGGAGAACAGCCACATTAAAGTCACGCCCACCTCGTTGCCGGAGGACGCAGGTACGGTGTTGTCCGTCGTTCCTGCAGTGTCACACGTAGCGATGTGTGCTGCCTCAGGAACGACCAACAACCTGCGTCCTGAACGAGCAACGATATTTGGAAAATGAACGACGTGTCAACGATTTGGTGAGTATTTCAGATCGTTAGCGGTCCACACGCAACGACGAGGCCGTATTCCGTGACCCTAGCGATATCTCGTTAGCGATGTCGCTGCGTGTGATGGGGCCTTTAGGGACGGATCTGCAGTACCCGGCAGCAGCCACGTTAATTTTGATGGTGCTCCTGTGTTCCAGCCGCATCGGACAACTTCTGGCCACAACCGATTCCGCAAACAGCTCATTGGCGGCCATGTTGGCTTTTGCACCCCTGTTGATGATGTATTGATGACTTATTCTAAGTATGGGCAATCCATGAAAAAGTAGTGGGCAATCTATGCAAGTCACACAAAATGTGTATTATTTGTTACCCACTTTAAGCGGGCTTTACACGCAACGACATCGCTAACGAGATGTCGTTGGGGTCACGGAATTCGTGACGCACATCCGGCCTCGTTGCGTGTGAAACGCAGGAACGACCGTTAACGATCAAAATTACTCACCTAATCGTTGATCCTTCGTTCCTTTCCCGATTATCGTTGCTGTTGCAGGACGCAGGTTGTTCGTCGTTCCTGCGGCAGCACACATCGCTACGTGTGACACCGCAGGAACGAGGACCATCACCGTACCTGCGGCCGCCAGCAATGAGGGAGGAAGAAGCAGGGCGGGATGTTCATCCCGCTCATCTCCGCCCTTCTGCTACTATTGGGCGGCCGCTTAGTGACGCCGAACGAACCTCCCCCTTAGAAAGGAGGCGGGTTGCCGGTCACAGCGACGTCGCTAGGCAGGTAAGTATGTGGGATGGTTCCGAGCGATGTTGTGCGCTACGGGCAGCGATTTCCCCGTGACGCATAACCGACGGGGGCGGGTGCGCTTGCTAGCGATGTCGCTGTGTGTAAAGCCCACTTTACTGCATATTCTAGTTTTTAATGACACCTTTCAGTTTACCTTATTTTGTGACAAAACAAAAAAAAATGCAAATATGATAAAAACAATATTTTGATATTAATTTTTGGCGGTTTTATTTTTACTCTGCTTTTAAAATGACCTGAAAACATGATTTTCTGGTCAATAGGATTAAAGTGATACTTTGTTTGTTTTGTGACATTAATGCCTGAGTTTCATCACTTTTTTGTTTTTCTATTGAAGGAGCCGTGTGAGTTTATTTTTGCATGGAAAGCTTTTTTTTATTGGTATTATTTTGGGTTGCATAAAAGGCTTTGATCGCTTTTTTATTGCATTCAACCAAAACCAGGTATTCTGGGTCTTCAATTTTGATGCTCTGTTCACTGTTAATTAATTGATTAGTACAGGTTATATAGCATTTGTCGCTGCTGTTAGAGATAGCTGTATTACACAGCCGGCACCTGGATCCCAAAACACACAATATCTGGCTGTACAGTGGCAGTACGTCAATAGAGGGTATAAAAAAAATGAATTATTAGGCTATGTGCCCACGCTGCGGAAAATGCGCGGATTTTGCCGCGGATTTCTCGCGGAAATGCCGCGGATTTTTCAGAAATCTGCATCACAGCTACTCCCCAGCCATTTCTATGGCATTTGGGAAATGCTGTGCCCACGCTGCGGATTTTTCCGCAGCAGAAATCATGCGGATTTCCGTGCGGAAAAATCTGCAGCATGTCAATTATTGTTGCGGATTTTGCCTATTCAATTGAATGTAAAAAAAATCGCAAAATCCGCAACGAAATTCGCGACAAATCCGCAACAAATCCGCACAAAATCAGCACCTATGAAAAGGTGCAGATTCCGGGGGAATGCTGCGGATTTAGCTGCAGAAAAATCCGCAGATACACAGTCTCGTGGGCACATAGCCTAAAGGCCCTGTCACACATAGAGATAAATCTGCGGCAGATCTGTGGTTGCAGTGAAATTGTGGACAATCAGTGCAAGGTTTGTGGCTGTGTACAAATGGAACAATATGTCTGTGGCGCCCTGGACAAGCCAGGACGTCACAGGTACTACAACAGCACACCCCACACCCCGGTTAGGCACATCAGTTACACACACAAATCCTTGTTGCATCCCTCCAGGGGCTGATGTCCACACCAGGTGGGGTGGACCCAGGCGGTTGGCCCCACCCACCGAGGAGTTCACAGTCCTGGAGGCGGGAAAGGAAGAGAGTTGAGTTAGGGAGAGTGGAAGTGGAGGAGCGAGAAGTAGTAGTGGAGGAGCAAGAGCAGATTGACGGTGTCCGGGTGCGTGGCCCGGGCACTCAAGAGCAAGGTTGGCAGACGGTGGTGACCGTCTGCAGGCGAGGCCGATTGACGCACAACCGTGAGGACCGGGGACGGGTGGTGGCCCGCCGGTACCGAACCGGGGAGCGAAGAGAAGCCAGCACCATTCGGCAGGGCCTACGGACCCCGACCAGGCTTGGAGTCGTCGTTAAACCGGTCAAATCCGTCAGCGACGGGAACCTCCGGGGTTTCTCAGCAGCAAAGACCCGACTGAAGGCAACCGCTCAACCGTGAAGGGAAATACAGCTACCGCCACAGCTAGAGTTCCCAGGGCCAGAGCCTGCGGGCAAAAGGGGCTCCTCTGGCAAATACACCGCTGGGGAGCGGGTTACCGGTGGGAAGCCATCGGAGCCGAAAACACACTACAGGTGCAGGGAAAGGCAGTCACCGCCAACCTACCGGGAGTGACCACCGCAGCCACCTGCGGGACCCGTCCATCCAGCCGTTTGTTTTATCAGAGACTCCATCTACGTTATTGGCTGATTGAGTACCACCGTGCCGTCTGGCACTGGCTGCCGCCCCCGCGACCCGGCACCTCGCCAAACCCTGCCATCCACTTTACAGTCCCCATCACCGGGCCCCGGGACCACCAAAATCCCCTACCCACGGAGGGGAGAGAAACATCTCGGCTGCTCCCTGTCATCGCTCCCGGGATCCCCGTCCAGAGCAGTGGTGGTGTCCCCAACCTCACCACAAACCGTGGGTGGCGTCACGGACTAAATCCCCAAACCAAGCCACCCCTTTCACTCATGGGCGAGGAGCGCCGTTCGAGGCCCCGGATCCGGCCCACCGCTCGAGCCACCGAGCAGCAGCAGTAGCAGCGCCGGACCCGAGCGTTAGCGAGTGCAGCGCCCCGCCACCCGCGACATGTCCATGATTTCACTGCAACCACAGATCTGCCAAAGATTTATCTCTGTGTGTGACGGGGCCTTTAGACTTACGGAGCAAATACAACACAACCAATGAGATTAAGCAATGCAAAAGATATAATACAATAAGAAACTGCAGGCCATTTTTTTTATACCTTTTATTGACTTACTGCTCTACAGTCAGGTATTGTGTGTTTTGGGATTATATTATTTATTTAGATTATATTATTTATCTGCAGACACTGCCTTGTTTATTTACTTATTGTGCATTCTATTATCAGTGTCCTTACAAGATTATTACGTCCATCCCCCTATTTCATCCATATTTTAACATTTGTATTTGTCAGCCTTATATATTTTGTATTAATAAAATGCAAGTTTATATATAAATATATGCCCCCCTCACAGTATATATGTTCCCATCCTGGGCCCCTCCTGGTATATATGTCCCCATCCTGGTTTATTTGTCCCCCTCCTGGGCTCCTCTAGGTATACTTGTCCTCCTCCTAGTACATACATCCTTCTCCTGAGTTCTTCCTGTTATATTTGTCCTTCTGGTATATTTGTCTCTCTCCTGGTATATACAGTTAGGTCCAGAAATATTTGGACAGTGACACAAGTTTTGTTATTTTAGCTGTTTACAAAAACATGTTCAGAAATACAATTATATATATAATATGGGCTGAAAGTGCACACTCCCAGCTGCAATATGAGAGTTTTCACATCCAAATCGGAGAAAGGGTTTAGGAATCATAGCTCTGTAATGCATAGCCTCCTCTTTTTCAAGGGACCAAAAGTAATTAGACAAGTGACTCTAAGGGCTGCAATTAACTCTGAAGGCGTCTCCCTCGTTAACCTGTAATCAATGAAGTAGTTAAAAGGTCTGGGGTTGATTACAGGTGTGTGGTTTTGCATTTGGAAGATGTTGCTGTGACCAGACAACATGCGGTCTAAGGAACTCTCAATTGAGGTGAAGCAGAACATCCTGAGGCTGAAAAAAAAGAAAAAAATCCATCAGAGAGATAGCAGACATGCTTGGAGTAGCAAAATCAACAGTCGGGTACATTCTGAGAAAAAAGGAATTGACTGGTGAGCTTGGGAACTCAAAAAGGCCTGGGCGTCCACGGATGACAACAGTGGTGGATGATCGCCGCATACTTTCTTTGGTGAAGAAGAACCCGTTCACAACATCAACTGAAGTCCAGAACACTCTCAGTGAAGTAGGTGTATCTGTCTCTAAGTCAACAGTAAAGAGAAGACTCCATGAAAGTAAATACAAAGGGTTCACATCTAGATGCAAACCATTCATCAATTCCAAAAATAGACAGGCCAGAGTTACATTTGCTGAAAAACACCTCATGAAGCCGGCTCAGTTCTGGAAAAGTATTCTATGGACAGATGAGACCAAGATCAACCTGTACCAGAATGATGGGAAGAAAAAAGTGTGGAGAAGAAAGGGAACGGCACATGATCCAAGGCACACCACATCCTCTGTAAAACATGGTGGAGGCAACGTGATGGCATGGGCATGCATGGCTTTCAATGGCACTGGGTCACTTGTGTTTATTGATGACATAACAGCAGACAAGAGTAGCCGGATGAATTCTGAAGTGTACCGGGATATACTTTCAGCCCAGATTCAGCCAAATGCCGCAAAGTTGATCGGACGGCGCTTCATAGTACAGATGGACAATGACCCCAAGCATACAGCCAAAGCTACCCAGGAGTTCATGAGTGCAAAAAAGTGGAACATTCTGCAATGGCCAAGTCAATCACCAGATCTTAACCCAATTGAGCATGCATTTCACTTGCTCAAATCCAGACTTAAGACGGAAAGACCCACAAACAAGCAAGACCTGAAGGCTGCGGCTGTAAAGGCCTGGCAAAGCATTAAGAAGGAGGAAACCCAGCGTTTGGTGATGTCCATGGGTTCCAGACTTAAGGCAGTGATTGCCTCCAAAGGATTCGCAACAAAATGAAAATAAAAATATTTTGTTTGGGTTTGGTTTATTTGTCCAATTACTTTTGACCTCCTAAAATGTGGAGTGTTTGTAAAGAAATGTGCACAATTCCTACAATTTCTATCAGATATTTTTGTTCAAACCTTCAAATTAAACGTTATAATCTGCACTTGAATTCTGTTGTAGAGGTTTCATTTCAAATCCAATGTGGTGGCATGCAGAGCCCAACTCGCGAAAATTGTGTCACTGTCCAAATATTTCTGGACCTAACTGTATGCCTCCCTCATGGTTTATATGCCCCCCTTCTGGGCCCCTCCTGGTATATACTGTATGTCCCCCTCCTGGGTTCTTCCTGGTATATATGCCCCCTTCCTGTTATATATATTTGTCCCCTCCTGGGTTCTTCCTGGTATATATGTCCCCTTCCTGTTATATATATGTCCCCTCCTGGGCCCCATCTGGTATATATGTCCCCCTCCTGGGTTCTTCCTGGTATATATGTCCCCTTCCTGTTATATATATGTCACCTCCTGGTCCCCATCTGGTATATATGTCCCCATCCTGGTCAATATGTCTCTGTTCTGTGTCTAACACAAAAAACAAAAAAATAATTTTACTCACCCTCCCTGGCTCCCACGCTGTGCGGCATCTGCTCTGTGCTGCAATGCATTTCAGCTGGATGTGCTCCCTTGGACGTACATCCAGATGAAGCAGGGGCTGAAGTCGGTGGACCCCTCCACCACAACTGGCTCCTGCGGTCATTCTGCCCCTGTCTTCAGCTCCTCCGTGGAGCGCATACCATTCTCCGCCGGCTGTTGCATTCTTGCCACCTCCATGGTTCTGTGTTGCCCACAGCAGTGGGATGAAGTTGCAACGGGATGACCTCATCAAGCTGCTGCACGCTGGGTCGCAGGATGATGTGCCCTGCTCTGCCCCACTGCCCCTGGTGCCACTGCATGGCTAATTTGCATGTGATGTGCCTGAAGCACTTCACATGCAAATGAGCCATGTGTAGATCGAAACGTCCAGCCCCCTCTGTTGTGGCTATGCTACAGGTTGTGGCTCTGACTGGGGCCCGGCCGGGGCTTAATAAAGCAAAGTAATTACCCTAGCCAGGCCCTCCCTCTTTACCGGGCTCCATACACCAGTAAGGGCAGTAAGGTACTGCTTGTATCTGATTGATGAATAATAATTGCTGCATACGGAATGGCATACGCATGACACTGCTCCAATTGATGAAAATCAGTCTAATTTTTTTAGACCCAGATGTGATCGGACCCTAACACTTATAACTGAATTTGTCTTTTTGATATGTTCATCTATTGCAGTGGTGAATCCGGCGCCGGTAAGACTGAAAGCACTAAACTGATCCTGCAGTTCCTGGCGGCCATCAGTGGTCAGCACTCATGGATCGAGCAACAAGTCCTGGAAGCCAACCCCATCCTAGAGGGTCAGTGAGCATTGTACCCGAGCTGTGAATATGTAAGGGATCATGTTCCTAGAAGGAACAGACCTGGAGCCTTTGATATGTAATCATTTCCCATACTCTGCTTGGTGTCAGTGAATGGAAACATTCCCTAACCTACTCCGAGTCACATAAATAATAATAACGGGGTCCGATATTTATACCCTGTCCTTAGGACTTGTGGGGTCTGACACCCGCACCTGATTAGTATCCTGAATCCTGAGACCAGTTTAATCCTTTGACGATCGGAACTTATTTGTGATGTGATGTTATTGATGCCCCTGCAGCGTTTGGCAATGCCAAGACAATTCGCAATGACAATTCCAGCCGGTTTGGGAAATATATTGACATACACTTCAATAAGAAAGGAGCCATTGAGGGCGCCAAGATCGAGCAATATCTCCTGGAAAAGTCTCGTGTCTGCAGACAGGTACAGAGATACTGCGCTAATGTCATCATCTGAAATGTCTGAATGAGTGATAGGGGGGTAATTCACACTCTCAGGACAAGTGAGGGAATAGTGAGTGCAGCTCTGGAGTATAATACAGCATGTAACTCAGGATCAGTAATGTAATGTATGGGCACAGTGACTGCACCAGCAGAATAGTGAGTGCATCTCTGGGGTATAAGACAGGAGGTAACTCAGGATCAGTACAGGATAAGTAATGTAATGTATGTACACAGTGACTGCACCAGCAGAATAGTGAGTGCAGCTCTGGAGTATAATACAGGAGGTAACTCAGGATCAGTACAGGTTCAGTAATGTAATGTATGTAGACAGTGACTGCACCAGCAGAACAGTGAATGCAGCTCTGGAGTATAATACAGCATATAACTCAGGATCAGTAAAGTAATGTATGTACACAGTGACTGCACCAGCAGAATAGTGAATGCAGCTCTGGAGTATAATACAGCATATAACTCAGGATCAGTGCAGGATCAGTAATGTAATGTATGTACACAGTGACTGCACCAGCAGAATAGTGAGTGCAGCTCTGGAGTATAATACAGGAGGTAACTCAGGATCAGTACAGGATCAGTAATGTAATGTATGTACACAGTGACTGCACCAGCAGAATAGTGAGTGCAGCTCTGGAGTATAATACAGGATGTAACTCAGGATCAGTAATGTAATGTATGTACACAGTGACTGCACCAGCAGAATAGTGAGTGCAGCTCTAAAGTATAATACAGGATGAAACTCAGGATCAGTACAGGGAGGAGAGAATATTTGCATACCTGTTTTATAGGATAATTGTTTGTGTGATCTTTCTCTCAGGCTCCAGATGAGCGGAATTACCATGTATTTTACTGTATGTTGAAAGGGATGCCTCCAGATCAGAAGAAGAAGCTAGGCCTCGGCAAAGCGACAGACTATAACTACCTCTGTATGGTAAGAGGACACTTCTGACAATTTACTATCTTTACAAGTTTTGCCAAAGGTGTAACTTGAAGCTTCTGGGCTCCATTACAAAATCGGTACTGGTAGGGCCGTACTGCCACTTATAGTGGGGTCTTTTTATGCGGCAGTGAGTTGGGTTCCCCTTAATAAATTTGGTGCAATTTCCGCCATTGTCAGACGGCTTGGCAAGCTTAGAGCTGACTAATCTAGAGGGGGTTCAACGAGCCCAGTGGCCACCAGCATTTCCCCAGGATTGAATGCTCCCTTCATACACGTCTTTGATTTTCCTTCAGGGGCACTGTACCACGTGTGACGGCAGAGATGACAGTAAGGAATATGCCAACATTCGTTCTGCCATGAAAGTCCTGATGTTTACCGATACGGAGAACTGGGAGATCTCCCGGCTTCTGGCTGCCATATTGCATTTGGGAAACTTACGTTATGAAGGTAACGACCTCTACATTGCTATAGGCCTTAGTATTGTGACTGATGTTTTGTGGTACGATGTCAGTGCTGAGATAGGGGCTGGGATACTCATTTGACCACCACGCGAAATGTTGACTTTGCCAACCACCAGTCAACCTTAAAGAGGTTGTCCACTACTTGGACAACCCTTTCCCACTCCCCATGTTTGACCCTGCAGTGTCGGCGCTCACGTTACCGGGACTCACGTGAAGTTGTGAAGTCACTCGAGCCCAGCATACAATCAGAGCCTTCCTCCCTCTCCCCACCTTCACACATATGAGTAATCAACAGGAAGTAAGTGGCCAATCATGGCACTCATTACTTGTTGATTACTGATACTTCTGAAGGCAGGGAGAGATCAGAAGGTGCGGATTGTAAGCCGGACTCGCATGACATCACAACTAGTGATGGTTGAACCCAGACTGTAACATTTAGGATCTGTGCCGGATACCTTGTATCTGTGCACCGACCCTGGACATGGAGTTCACAGGTAGCTCCATGTAACTATCTGGATTCGACCACCTGGATAATTAAAAAAAAAAAAATATATAGGGAATAAAGCAAGAGTGTTATATTTACCAAGTCTCTCTTGCGGCTGTAACATTTATTCCGGGGCCGCTCATTACCCTCATACATATTCACTGCTTCCCCCGCCCACCGGCAATTCCAGCGTCACTGATTGGTTGCATACTAATCAGAAAAATTAGTTTGATTGGTTGCAGTCATACCGCTCCCCTACCCTGTGTGACAGCGTATGATTGCTTGGAATCACGCACGCTGTCTGGGTATCTATAAGTAGTGTAAACATATATATGAATAAAACAATTGGCATAGGGTCCCCCCATATTATGATACACAGTACAGATAAAGCATACGGCTACAGGCTGCAGCCCCCAGCCGTGTGCTTATCTTGGCTGTGTATCAAAATATGAAGGGCCCTCTTACAGCTTTTTTATTATTTAAATAAATTATTTTTAAAAAACAGTGTGCGGTCTCCAACAATTTTGATACCCAGCCATGATAAAGTCGACAGCTGGGGGCTTGTATTCTCAGACTGGGGAAACCCATAGATATTGCCCCCCCAGACTAAAATTAGTAGCCTGCAACCACCCAGAATGGTTGCATCCATTAAATGCGACAATCCCGGGACTTTACCTGGCTCATCCCTATTGCCCTTATGCAGTGGCAATTAGGTAATGTAAGGGGTTAATGACAGCTCACAACTACCACTATGCCCTAGATTAGTAGTGGAATGTGTCTATGAGACCCCCCCCCCATTACTAATCTGTAAGTGAAAAGGAACAAACACCGAAAAAAAAAAAACTTTATTTGAAATAAAATAGAAAAAAAACATCCTCTTTCTCCAATTTATTTGTGTGGCCACCATTATTTTCCAGCATCAGCTTAACTCTTTTAGGCATGGAGGTCACTAGAGCTTCATAGGAGCTGCTGGATTCTCTCATTCTTCATGACATCACATAGCTGGTGGATGTTGGAGACCTTGTGCTCCTCCACCTTCCAGTTGAGGAGGCCTCACAGATGCACCACAGGATTTAGATCTGGAGACGCTTGGACAGTCCAGCACCTTTAGCAAGGCAATGGGGGTCTTGGAGGTGTTTTTGGGGTTGTTATAATGTTGGAATATGAAGGAAGGGGATCATGCTCTGCTTCAGTATGTCGCAGGACATGTTGGCATTCATCGTTCTCACAATAAACTGTAGCTCCCCACAGCTGACAGCGCTCATGCAGCCCCAAACCATGAACCTCCACCACCATGCCTGACTGTAGGGAGGACACACTTGTCTGTGTCCTCCTCACTTGGTTGCTGCTACACACACTTGACACCATATGAGCCAACTAAGTTTATCTTGGTCTCATCAGACCACAAGACTGTTTCAGTAATCCATGTCCTTAGTATTATGGCTGATAGGGCACAATTTGGCCATTATAAGTTAGGGTTGTTCCATTTTTGTTACCAGCGGTTTAGACATTAATGGCTGTGTGTTGCGTTATTTAGTAGACACCAAATTTACACTGTTATACAAGCTGCACACTAACACTGTACATTGTATCACAGGATCAGATCTGCAGTGCTGTTGCATGAAAGATACCGTATAATATAGTATTTACAAACATATGAGGGGTGCATTCACTTTTTTGATATACTGTGTGTGTATATATATATATATATATATATATATATATATATATATATATATATATATATATATATATATATATATACTGTATATATAAAAACAGTATGTCACAAAAGTGAGTACACCCCATAAAGTGTCCTAAGTGAAAATGGCCAAATTGTACCCAATTATCCATATTTTCTCCCCGGTGTCATGTGATTGATTAGTGTTACAAGGTCTCCGGTGTGACTGAAGGAGCAGGTGTGTTACATTTGGTGTTATCGCTCACACACTCTCTCATACTGATCACTGGAAGTTTACCATGGCTCCTCATGACAAAAAAAAATGTTGCTTTACATAAAGATGACCTATGCTATAAGAGGATTGCCATGAAACACCCTGAACCTGAGCTGCAGCACGGTGGCCAAGACCATACAGGGGTATAACAAGACAGGATCCACTAACAGGCCTTACCATGGTCGACCGCAGAAGTTAAGTGCACATGCTCCGCATCATATCCAGAGGCTGTCTTTTCCAAACAGACATATGAGTGCTTCCAGCATTTATGTAGAGGTTACAAGGGAGGGGGGGGGTCTGCCTGTCAGTGCTCAGATCATACACCACACACTGCATTACATTGGTCTGCACTGTTATCATTTGCATGGCATCTTCTGGAAAGCTTATAATACAGTATATGAGTATTTATGGGTTCTGCTGGACATACGCAATAAAGAGATAGAGTCATTATAAAGTAATGGAATACATTATATACAACACTTACTGAAATATTCATATATACAATAAGAAATGCCAAATATTATATCTGCAGCTCGAATGTACGATAACTTGGACGCCTGTGAAGTGATTTATTCCACCTCATTAACAACAGCAGCCAATCTTTTGGAGGTGAGTTATTTCTAGACTTGTTAGTATTCTGTAAGTAATATTCTTGTACATAGGGGGCAGTATTATAGTAGTTATATTCTTGTACATAGGGGCAGTATTATAGTAGTTATATTCTTGTACATAGGAGCAGTATTATAGTAGTTATATTCTTGTACATAGGAGCAGTATTATAGTAGTTATATTCTTGTACATAGGTACAGTATTATAGTAGTTATATTCTTGTACATAGGGGCAGTATTATAGTAGTTATATTCTTGTACATAGGGGCAGTATTATAGTAGTTATATTCTTGTAAGTAGGGGGCAGTATTATAGTAGTTATATTCTTGTACATAGGAGCAGTATTATAGTAGTTATCTTCTTGTACATAGGGGCAGTATTATAGTAGTTATATTCTTGTACATAGGGGGCAGTATTATAGTAGATATGTTCTTGTACATAGGGGGCAGTATTATAGTAGTTATAGTCTTGTACATAGGGGACAGTATTATAGTAGTTATATTCTTGTACATAAGAGCAGTATTATAGTAGTTATATTCTTGTACATAGGGGCAGTATTATAGTAGTTATATTCTTGTACATAGGGGACAGTATTATAGTAGTTATATTCTTGTACATAAGAGCAGAATTATAGTAGTTATATTCTTGTACATAGAGGGCAGTATTATAGTAGTTATATTCTTGTACATAGGGGCAGTATTATAGTAGTTATATTCTTGTACATAGGGGCAGTATTATAGTAGTTATATTCTTGTACATAGGGGCAGTATTATAGTAGTTATATTCTTGTACATAGGGGCAGTATTATAGTAGTTATATTCTTGTACATAGGGGCAGTATTATAGTAGTTATATTCTTGTACATAGGGGCAGTATTATAGTAGTTATATTCTTGTACATAGAGGGCAGTATTATAGTAGTTATATTCTTGTACATAGGGGCAGTATTATAGTAGTTATATTCTTGTACATAGGGGCAGTATTATAGTAGTTATATTCTTGTACATAGGGGCAGTATTATAGTAGTTATATTCTTGTACATAGAGGGCAGTATTATAGTAGTTATATTCTTGTACATAGGGGCAGTATTATAGTAGTTATATTCTTGTACATAGGGGCAGTATTATAGTAGTTATATTCTTGTACATAGGGGCAGTATTATAGTAGTTATATTCTTGTACATAGAGGGCAGTATTATAGTAGTTATATTCTTGTACATAGGGGCAGTATTATAGTAGTTATATTCTTGTACATAGGGGCAGTATTATAGTAGTTATATTCTTGTACATAGGGGCAGTATTATAGTAGTTATATTCTTGTACATAGGGGCAGTATTATAGTAGTTATATTCTTGTACATAGAGGGCAGTATTATAGTAGTTATATTCTTGTACATAGGGGCAGTATTATAGTAGTTATATTCTTGTACATAGAGGGCAGTATTATAGTAGTTATATTCTTGTACATAGGAGCAGTATTATAGTAGTTATATTCTTGTACATAGGGAGCAGTATTATAGTAGTTATGTTCTTGTACATAGGGGCAGTATTATAGTAGTTATATTCTTGTACATAGGGGCAGTATTATAGTAGTTATATTCTTGTACATAGGGGGCAGTATTATAGTAGTTATATTCTTGTACATAGGGGGCAGTATTATAGTAGTTATATTCTTGTACATAGGTGGCAGTATTATAGTAGTTATATTCTTGTACATAGGAGGCAGTATTATAGTAGTTATATTCTTGTACATAGGTGGCAGTATTATAGTAGTTATATTCTTGTACATAGGGGCAGTATTATAGTAGTTATATTCTTGTACATAGGAGCAGTATTATAGTAGTTATATTCTTGTACATAGGTACAGTATTATAGTAGTTATATTCTTGTACATAGGGGCAGTATTATAGTAGTTATATTCTTGTACATAGGGGCAGTATTATAGTAGTTATATTCTTGTAAGTAGGGGGCAGTATTATAGTAGTTATATTCTTGTACATAGGAGCAGTATTATAGTAGTTATCTTCTTGTACATAGGGGCAGTATTATAGTAGTTATATTCTTGTACATAGGGGGCAGTATTATAGTAGATATGTTCTTGTACATAGGGGGCAGTATTATAGTAGTTATAGTCTTGTACATAGGGGACAGTATTATAGTAGTTATATTCTTGTACATAAGAGCAGTATTATAGTAGTTATATTCTTGTACATAGGGGCAGTATTATAGTAGTTATATTCTTGTACATAGGGGACAGTATTATAGTAGTTATATTCTTGTACATAAGAGCAGTATTATAGTAGTTATATTCTTGTACATAGAGGGCAGTATTATAGTAGTTATATTCTTGTACATAGGGGCAGTATTATAGTAGTTATATTCTTGTACATAGGGGCAGTATTATAGTAGTTATATTCTTGTACATAGGGGCAGTATTATAGTAGTTATATTCTTGTACATAGGGGCAGTATTATAGTAGTTATATTCTTGTACATAGGGGCAGTATTATAGTAGTTATATTCTTGTACATAGGGGCAGTATTATAGTAGTTATATTCTTGTACATAGAGGGCAGTATTATAGTAGTTATATTCTTGTACATAGGGGCAGTATTATAGTAGTTATATTCTTGTACATAGGGGCAGTATTATAGTAGTTATATTCTTGTACATAGGGGCAGTATTATAGTAGTTATATTCTTGTACATAGGGGCAGTATTATAGTAGTTATATTCTTGTACATAGAGGGCAGTATTATAGTAGTTATATTCTTGTACATAGGGGCAGTATTATAGTAGTTATATTCTTGTACATAGAGGGCAGTATTATAGTAGTTATATTCTTGTACATAGGAGCAGTATTATAGTAGTTATATTCTTGTACATAGGGAGCAGTATTATAGTAGTTATGTTCTTGTACATAGGGGCAGTATTATAGTAGTTATATTCTTGTACATAGGGGCAGTATTATAGTAGTTATATATATAATGTTATTTCCTGTTTACATACAGGTTGAGCCTCAAGACTTGATGAATTGTCTCACCAGCCGCACCATTATCACCAGAGGAGAAACCGTTTCCACCCCCTTAAGCATGGAGCAAGCATTGGACGTCAGAGATGCCTTTGTTAAGGTTAATGAAGCGCTTGTATAGTTACATAACCCATTTTCAAATTCTCTAATAGAAGTGTGTAAATTATTATATGATGAACCCTTTTGAGGATTTTCATCTATAAGATACAGAGGACAGAGTCTCTCTCCGAAAAGTACACGCACAGTCAATTCATTAACCCCTTTATCCATGGGCTACAGTATTTTCCGTTTTTTCTCCATAGTTTTTTTTTTTTCTCTCCTCCCAAAAGCCAGAACATTTTTACTTTTTTGTCCACATAGCCATTTGAGGGCTGGTTTTTTATGCTGGACGAGTTGTACTTTTGAATGACATCATTCATTTTAACATTTGATGCACTGGAAAGTGGGACTAAAATTTCAAGTGTATTAAAACTGCAAAAGAAGTGCAATTTCACAATAGATTTTTTGGGGGGTTTATATTTACCATATGGTAAAACTGACTTGTCTATATGATTCTCCTGATCAGTATGAGTACGTAGATAACAAATATGCATGGTTTCTTTTGTTATTTTTAGGGACAAAAGGTTATTTGTTTTGTTAATTTTTGAAGGATATTTATTCCTCTTTTTGTTGCTATTTTTTTTATTTAATTTGTGGAAAAAAAAATACAAGTTTGATGATTGCCTCTTATTGCAATGTTGCAACGGCCTAAAAAAAGTAATTCTGGTGTTTCACTTTTTTTTCGTTATGCTGTTTACCAATTGGATTATCTTATTTTATCATTTGATAGTTCGGACTTTTACGAATGCAGCAATACAAAATTTTTAATCGTCCCCTGATTGCTTGTGCTATACATACCAGTGCATCAGCATTGCCATGTATAACTAAAATCACTATCTCCTATGATTGCCAGCTAAATGCTGCCTTTCACAGGAGTATTGCAATGAGAGGCATGGGGATCTTCAGCAGACCCCCGGCAATAAGGCAACCCATCGGTGCCACGCATTCACATCAAAGGCACATGGAATGGTGCCCCCCCCTGCCGGTGCGTGTTAAATGCTGCTCTGAAAGATGGACAGCTGCATTTAGCAGGTTAACAGCATCGGGCAGAGCGTCTGTGTCACGGGGTTTCTCACAGTCTCTTTGGGGTGTCAGCTTCTCCCTCAGAGGATCAGCCTTACTCCTTCTCTCTTGTCTTTCTCAGCCAGAATGAATAATCCCCCAGGTAAGCAGAGAGTTTAGGTGGATCCCAGGCCCCCCTCCCCCAGACTTAGGGACAAAAGCCCGTCAGGGGGTGATTAACCTGCAAACAGGACAATGTACACACAAGGATTACACAGAATGGACAGAGCACCACACCTAAAATACGAACCTACGCAAAATTATATACAACCCCCCATATTCCACCATCACAGACTGCACTGTTGATTGCTCACTTGGTCCAAAGGTGGGGAGAAGAAAGACAACTCTGATTGGACTCGTCTGTGTGACAGGGTAGACGCAGAATTTTGCCACCTGTTGTCAGACAGCATGGACCGCAGCCTGAGGAAGGACGCTCATCTAGCTTTATGGCAGGCGTGTCCCCGCATTGACCCCCTCCAACAATAAAGGAATTGTCCAGAATAGACAGCCGATGTCCGGCTAAGTTCACATGTCCTGAAGTCTGCCATTAGAACGGAACCGTTGGGAAACGGATTTCTGCCAGATCCATTTTTTTAATATGGGAGTCTACGGACAACGGATCCGTTAGCAAATTGCTATTTAGCCATCCGTTGTGCTTGCATTAGAAACGGACCTGTTGTTTTATTTATGGATCTGTTATAAATGGACAATAAATAGGAATCCGTTCACGGATCCCTTGTCCATAGACTCTACATGTTCAAAACGGATTCAGCCGACATCCGGACAAAAAAGTTGCGTTTGCACAACTTTTTTGCAAACGGATCTCTAACAAATCCATGAAACGGATGATTACAGGACAAGATAATCCAGCCTAAGTCAACTATGAAGTGGCATAGGGAACAGAAATTCACCGAGTCAGTTCCCCGCATATATTCTACACCACAAGCTCCATGTTTACTGACTTGGTGCAATTTTTTTTATGGAACTTTTACTAATTTTCTGGCTAACAGGGAATCTATGGACGACTGTTTGTATGGATCGTGGAGAAAATAAATGCCGCTATTTACAGACCACTTTCCAATGAACCAAAAGTGGTGAGGAGATCCATCGGGCTGTTGGATATATTTGGGTTTGAGAACTTCACTGTAAACAGGTAATGACAGAGGAACTGCTCTACGTATCTAGCTCTTGTCTTTCTATGTATTTATTGTATCTGTTATCAGTTGGTTAACTAGAGTTCGATGGACCTCGCTGCAAAATTTGGACCTGCCTTCCCCCTTATACAGACATTCGAGCTGCCATCCCCCTTATTATATAGAACGTCCCCTATCATGTTCTAATGTAACCTCTCCTGGGCTCCTTCCTAGTAAATATGTCCCCCATCCTGGTATATATGTTTCCCATCCCGGTATATATGTTTCCCATCCCGGTATATATGCCCCCATCATGGTATGTCCCCCATCCTAGTAAATATGTCCCTTAGCCTGGTATATACTATCCTCCTCCTGGGCCCCTGTGGTATATACTGTCTTTCTCCTAGTATATATGTTCCTCTCCTGGGTCCCTCCTGGTATTTACTGTTCCCCTTTGATATATATGTTCCTCTCCTGGTATATACTGTCCCCCTCCTGGTATCTACTGTCCCCCTCATGGAATACACTGTTCCCCTCCTGGTAAATATGATCCTCTCCTGTCCCCCTCCTGGTATCTACTAGCCCCCTCCTGGTATATACTGTTGTCCCCCTCCTGGTATCTGTCCCCCTCCTGGTATCTACTGTCCCTCTCCTGGTATATACTGTCCCCATCCTGGTATATATGCTTCTCTCCTGGGCCCCTTCTGTGTATACTGTCCCCCTCCTGGTATATACTGTGCTCACCCTCCCCGGCTCCCACCTCTGTAGCCAGCCTGCAGTGGCCGGCAGCTTTCATCGGTGTTCGTACTATGGCAACTCATGATGTCATTGTAATGCGACACCTTAGTCACTGGGACGCCACTGAAAGCTGCGGACTTCTGTTTGGCCTACAGAGTGTTTCGCAATGTAGGGACCCGACAGGTCGCTGCAACGTGATGCATTTCATCTGAATATGCGCCAACTGGGGCACATTAAGCTGAAGCAGGGGTTGGGGGCAGTGGGCTCCCTGCATCCCTGGGCCTGGTCACGGTCGCGATCCATGTGACCGCAATCGTTCCGTCATTGTCTGTTATCTATTTTTCTAATTAGCATATTATTATAAAATTATACCTGTCTCCTTTTTTTTATTTTTTTTAGCTTTGAGCAGCTTTGCATCAATTTTGCCAACGAGAACCTGCAGCAGTTCTTCGTCCGTCACGTCTTTAAGCTCGAGCAGGAGGAATACAACTTGGAGAACATCAACTGGCAGCACATCGAGTTCACGGACAACCAGGACGCCCTGGACATGATCGCTATCAAGCCCATGAACATCATCTCACTCATCGACGAGGAGAGCAAATTCCCAAAGGTGCCAAATATGTCCACCTCTGGTCCCCCATCATAATGATTGGCATTGCTAAATGGGCGTAGCCTGCACCCCATCTGAACCCTTGGCATGTATTTGGGAAGAATACGTCCATGTCCACCTTTTTACTGTATGGAGTATCATGATAGACTGCACTATTCCATACACAGGTCAGGGAATACTTTGACCCTGACCGATAAGTATGGTGGAAGGCTTGGATATGATCTGCCAGAAAAATGCTGACTGACCATAGCATTATCGATGCGTGATCTCAGCATTGAGTCTACAGAGGATGGGACCATGAAAGGCATAGAGAATAGAACAGACAATCTCTTTAATTTTAGGATTCCTGTTGAAGGGTAATGAAGTTGGGGCAGGGAGGTGAGAAAAATAAAATAAAACCGATAATCATTTCTCAGATAGGCACTGCTCCTCCATATTCCGCAAAACAAACACTGTACTGAGGATCAGTCCTATCTATTTCTGGAGCACTCTGCCCCATCATTAAGAGGAGGGTTCATGCTTTCCCTGAGCCACTGATGTGTGAATTATATGGTGATTCTTGTTCTCAGGGCACAGACACCACGATGTTGAATAAACTCAACTCTCAGCACAAGCTCAACACCTTCTACATCCCCCCAAAAAACAGCTACGAGACGCAGTTTGGGATTAATCACTTTGCCGGGATTGTATACTATGAAACAAGAGGTGAGTAAATCTGCCATCTCTGTGTACTCTGGAGGAGTCTGTGAATTTTTATGGACTGTCTGTCTATCTATCTACAGCAGCTATCATCTATCTCTCACAAGGAGGTTTTTACAAACATCACTGACTGTCATGGCAGCGTCAGGATCTGTGGAGACTACAGAATCTGGCACTCTGCCCGCTAACTTCTCTGATGTGTGTGATCAGCGCAGGGAGACTCGTGCGTTGACCCACAGACTTGTGGTTGATAGGCAGGCTAGCAAGAGTTAATCTCTGCTGGGCTGCTTGTTAGTCTCCTTTGATCACATGCTGTGTCGGAGTCAGTCACATTCGCTCCCCTCCTGTATATGCTGGCTGGACTCTTTCTTTAATGCCAGCTATAGCTTCTCTATACCGGTCTGGTGAGGTGGTGTGATCCATATTTATTGGTGGTTGTAGTAAAGCGGGCTTTACACGCTAAGATATCGCTAGCAATTGCTAACGATATTGTGCGCAAAAGCACCCGCCCCCATCGTGCATGCGATTTCGTGTGATCGCTGCCGCAGCGAACATTATCGCTACGGCTGCGTCACACGCACTTACCTGGTCGGCGTCGTCGCTGTGACTGCCGAACGATCCCTTCCTTAAGGGGCAGGGACGTTCGGCATCACAGCGACGTCACCGCGACGTCACTAAGCGGCCGGCCAATCAAAGCAGAGGGGCGGAGATGAGCAGGACGTAACATCCCGCCCACCTTCTCCTTCCGCATTGCGGCCGGCGGCAGGTAAGGAGACGTTCGTCGCTCCTGCGGGTTTACACACAGCGATGTGTGCTGCTGCAGGAGCGACGAACCACATCAATAATCAACCATTACCGATTTTTGGTTTTGGGATGACCTCTCCATGGTGAACGATTTTCACCATTTTTAAGGTCGCTTAAGGTCACAGGTAAGTGTCACACGCTGCGATATTGTTAATGACGCCGGATGTGTGTCACTAACAACATGACCCCGACGATAAAACATTAACGATATCGTAGCGTGTAAAGCCCCCTTTACCCTTGTTGTTCTTTTGGTTGCTGCCTTATCTTTCTTTTCTCCTTAAGGCCCCGTTACACACAACGACGTATCTAACGATATATCGCCGGGGTCACGGATTCCGTGACGCACATCCGGCATCGTTAGCGACGTCGTTGTGTGTGACACCAACGAGTGAGCGTTAATGATGGAAAATACTCACCAAATCGTCCATCGTTGACACGTCGTTCATTTTCAAAAAATCTTTGATTGTTGAGGGCGCAGGTTGTTCGTCGTTCCGGAGGCAGCACACATCCCTACGTGTGACACCTCGGGAACGACGAACTGCAGCTTACCTGCGGCCGCCGGCAATGAGGAAGGAAGGAGGTGGGCGGGATGTTACGGCCGCTCATCTCCGCCCCTCCGCTTCTATTGGGCGACCGCTTAGTGACGCCGCTGTGACGCCGCACGAACCGCCCCCTTAGAAAGGAGGCGGTTCACCGGCCAGAGCGACATCGCTAGCAGGTAAGTCCCGTGTGACGGCTCCTAACGATATTGTGCGCCACGGGCAGCGGTTTGCCCGTGACCCACAAACGACGGGGGCGGGTGCTTTCACCAGCGATATCGCTGCGTGTAAAGCCCCCTTTAGTCTCTTACTGTTTGTTCCGGTGAGCTTGCAGTGTGTCTGAGTTTTGTTTCTTTCTCTGTCTGTCCTATCTGTGTTGCCATCACACTCCTACCACTTCCTTCTGAGGGAAAGTGAAAAAGTTTAGTTCTGGACAGCAGAATAGTGAAGTATGGGACTTGAGGCCCTGTCACACACAGATAAATCTTTGGCAGATCTGTGGTTGCAGTGAAATCATGGACATATTGTTCCATTTTTGTACACAGCCACAAACCTGGCACTGATTGTCCACAATTTCACTGCAACCACAGATTTACCACAGATTTACCACAGATTTACCACAGATTTACCACAGATTTACCACAGATTTACCACAGATTTACCACAGATTTACCACAGATTTACCACAGATTTATCTGTGTGTGTGACAGGGCCTTTAGGCATCTCCACCAATTGGGGTAATACGGAGGTTAGAGAGAGCCTTATTTTTCCCCTAGCCTGAAGGACAGTAGAGCCACCTGTCTCTCGCTATCCTACAGTCACATTGTGACAGTATATACAGTATATAGATATATACTGTGTGTGTGTGTGTGTGTGAATGTGTATATATTTCAATATGCAAGCCTTGCATTTCTGTGCCTAGTAGTAAACTGGTAGTAAAATAACACAAAGTTCGAGACATGTCACGATAGAAGAAAAAAGCGCACGGTAGCTTCATATAATTGAACATAATGTAACGTTATAGGAGATGACACAGCAAATTGCAGTTCAGCACAATGCTGCACACCGCAATCCTGTGTACTACATTATAATACAACGTATTGGTGATATTTCAGGATTCCTGGAGAAGAATCGGGACACTCTTCATGGAGATATTATACAGCTGGTCCACTCCTCAAGAAATAAATTCATCAAGCAGATTTTTCAGGCTGATGTGGCGATGGTAAATACCCATATGTACAATGCGAGCGTGATGGAGATCGAAGGTGTTCAGTGCATGTATATGTATAAGACAAAAATTCATAATGCATCCTTATAGGAACCGTACTACTCTACCGTATTATATCTATATACTGTATATATATATATACCTATATATATAGGTACATAGGGCAGAAAGACACCTGGGGTACAGGAAAGTAACACTGACACTGGGGGTACAGGATAATGACACTGACACTAGGGGTACAGGATAATGACACTGACACTCAGGGTACAGAATAATCACACTGGGGGTACAGGATAATGACACTGACACTGGGGTACAGGATAATGACACTGGGGTACAGGATAATGACATTGATACTGGGGTACAGGATAATGACGCTGACACTGGGGGTTCAGGAAAATGACACTGACACTGGGGGTACAGGATAATAACACTGATACTGGGGCTACAGGATAATGACACTGACACTGGGGGTACAGGATAATGACACTGATACTGGGGTACAGGATTGTGGCGCCCCTGACCTGGTCAGGCACCACTGAGTACTGCACCCATGCTGGGGACAGTACAACACAGGTAATCCAGAAGGCTGACCGGGGTGTGGAACACAGGCGCATAGTGATCAGGTCTCACACATGTACCCATGAGAGGACCCCTGGGGATCCCAGGAGGGGGAAAAGCCTTCACCTTCACTGGAATAGTGGAGGGGGCCAAAAGCCTCCATCTCCTCTCAAGGGGTGTGGTAAGAGAATCTGGTTGCTAGGTGGCGTAGGCAGGCACAAAAGGGAAAAGAGAAGGAGGAGTAAAGAGTCTGCAGCAGAGTGTGGAGGAGGAGGAGCAGGAAAGTGAAGCTCAGACAGGAGCAGATGTGAAGGTCCCAGATGTGAGCCAGGCAGTGCAGAGTCCAGGGAGCTCGAGTGAGGAGCAGATCCCGTGGGCTGCTGTAGTCTGACAGCGTCCGCGCAGTGGCTACCGACGGGGGAGAACGGTCAACTAGGAGTGCTACCCGAAATCCATCTTCAGCTAGAGAGAGAGCAACGGAGTGGGAAGTAAGGAGACTGCTAGAGAGTACCAGGCCCAAACGGGCGGCAGATCCCGAAGCGGAGATAGATCCAGCTTTCTTTTGCTAAACCTGCCGGTGTGGGGCTCTCAAAGCCCACGCCACAACACCACAAAAGCCGCAGCCACGTAGCCACAGTTAGGGCCCATAGGTCACAGGAGGCAAGCAGCTGGAGTGGCCTGGTCCAGGCGACAAGCAAACGGCAAACGAAGGGGAGAGAGGCTGCAGCATCTTCCCTGGGTGACCCCCATAGGGACTCAAAGTCGGGGTTACCCCAAACCACCAAGGGCTAAGGAAGGCGAGTTAGTAGTCACCCTCACAAGTCAGCCTGAAGGACACCTGGTTCCCACTTGGTTCATCCCAGCTACGCCCGGGTCACTCACCCTGCCATCAACTGTGAGTAAAAACCCTGAAAGACATCCTGCCTGTGTTGAGTCATTCTGCGCCTTGTAGTTCTACGCATCTACACCGGGCCCTGGGGCTTGCCTCACTCTCAGGAGGCTATTCCAACTAACTGCACACACCATCAGCCCCAGGCGACCCTCAACCTGCAGTGGCGGTCCCTACTGGCCGCAATACTGAGAGTGGCGTCACAACTACAAAGAAGGTTTCCTACCTGTGACCAGACAGATCCATCTACGTGGAGTCCCTGAAGGTAATGCACCGACACTGCACTTGTGGGGCTTCACAGGATAATGACACTGACACTGGGGTACAGGATAATGACACTGATACTGGGGGTACAGGATAATGACGCTGACACTGGGGGGTACAGGATAATGACGCTGAAACTCGGGGTACAGGATAATGATGCTGACACTGGGGGTACAGGATAATCACACTGACACTGGGGGTACTGGATAATGACACTGACACTGGGGGCACAGGATAATGACACTGGGGTACAGGATAATGACGCTGACACTGGGGGTACAGGATAATGACACTGACACTGGGGGTACAGGATAATGACACTGACACTGGGGGTACAGGATAATGACACTGACACTGGGGTACAGGATAATGACACTGACACTGGGGGTACAGGATAATGACACTGACACTGGGGGTACAGGATAATGACACTGACACTGGGGGTACAGGATAATGACACTGGGGGTACAGGATAATGACACTGGAGGTACAGGATAATGACACTGGGGGTACAGGATAATGACACTGGGGGTACAGGATAATGACAGACACAGTTATTCTTCCTGTATTGGGTGTATATGTGCACACAGGGACATTATATAACAATAATCCACTGATTAGATAGCCTTGTCCTCAGTGACTCCACGTCGCCCTCTGGGTAACACTTTTGTCTTCACAGCTACTAATCGCCTTATACTGACCAGTCTTCTGTCTGTTTCTCTGTCTTCTCCGCTTTGCCCCTGTCCTGTAGTTTCTCTGTGGCTATTTCAGCAGTGCTTTTGGCCAATCAGCTACCCCTCCTGCACAGGTAAAAAATGGTCTCTGCTCCCCTCCCTCTCCCCCCATCCCCCTCCGGTCACTTGTACTGTGAAGCATTCGTTCCTCTGTATCCGTATATTTATGTCATATGTGGTGATTCTCATAGAGCGATGACAAGCTGCATGTGACAGCACAATACAGACAATACAGTGCGCTACAATATAGTACACTACAATACTATATAGCAAACCATAATATAACATGATATAATACAATACATATTATCACTGCCATAGTCACCGCTCTCTTCTGCACCCCAACTATTCCAAGAATGGAACGTTCTGCTCCTCGTTCAGTCATTTCTTCCCTGTCCTCAAGACTGTGGCTAAAGGACTTGAATATGCCCACCGATGATACCCCAACGTTATACGTGATAATATCACACAAAACAATATAATACAATACAGTGTGTAAAATGATTCTACAGATGTAGCAGCCACCAACTTGACCATTGCTCCCCACCTTCACCGCCTGATGCAGCCATCAAGTTGGCGGCTGCTACATCTGTACCAATGATTGTCCTATACCTCGGGGTCACCATGAGAGTAAACCCACTGCCGACAGGCAGAGACGAGGAGGAACCAGTGCTCTGCATACAACAACGACTGTTTCCATATGTTACACTCATTACTGGCAGAGTGAAAGTTACTGAACGTCCCGTCCCGGCTGTCCTCAGTGCCCCTGTTTTTTCCTGTTTCCCTTCTCCGGAATTCAACTTTGCTGCATCACTGTGATACTAACTCTTTTATCAGTGCCCTTGAAGACACCACTTTTGGCCTTAAAGGGGTTGTCCAGGCCTTTCGTATTGATGGCATGTCCTCAAGATAGGTCACCAACATCATTTAGGTGGGAGTTCAGTACCCAGCAACCCCCAATGAACAGCTATTTCCAGCTTCCTCCATTCCACCATACGACTGTTGCCCCTATGAAATGAAAATTCACACCCAAGGCAGACCGGTTTGTCATGTGCTCAACTTATTCTACATTACATACCTCCCCGGTCACCAAAAAAATCCATCTAGTGTGATTTGGAAAATAGGAAACTGAGAGGAGGGGGAGGAGGGAGATGCAGCTGCAGTGTTTCTCCCTAGCTGAATGTATGATTGGTTTGTGCTGTGATAGGGGGGTGTTCCAAAATTATATAGACATAATCTCTGAGTACAGCCATGGCCAAAAGTTTTGAGAATACTACAAATATTAATTTTTACAAAGTCTACTGCTTAAGTTGTTCTAATGGCAATTTGCATATACTCCAGAATGTCATAAAAAGTGATCAGCTTAACAGCAATTACTTGCAAAGTCAATATTGGCTAAGAAAATGAACTTTAACCCCCAAAACACATTTCAACATCATTGTATTCCTGCCTTAAAAGGAGCAGCTAACATTGTTTTAGTGATTGTTCCATTAACACAGATGTGGGTGTTGATGAGGACAGGGCTGGCGATCAATCAGTCATGATTAAGTAAGAATGACACTACTGGACACTTTAAAAGGAGGCTGGTGCTTGGTATCATTGTTTCTCTTCAGTTAACCATGGTTATCGCTAAAGAAACACGTGCAGCCATCATTGCTCTGCACAAAAATGGCCTAACAGGGAAGAGTATCGCAGCTACAAAGATTGCACCTCAGTCAACAATCTATCGCATCATCAAGAACTTCAAGGAGAGAGCTTCCATTGTTGCCAAAAAGGCTCCAGGGCGCCCAAGAAGGACCAGCAAACGCCAGGACCGTATCTTAAAACTGTTTCAGCTGCGGGATGGGACTACCAGCAGTGCATAGCTAGCTCAGCAATGGCAGCAGGCTGGTGTGAGTGCTTCTGCACGCACTGTGAGGCGGAGACTCTTTGAGCAAGGCCTGGTTTCAAGGAGGGCAGCAAAGAAGCCACTTCTCTCCAGAAAAAACATCAGGGACCGACTGATATTCTGCAAAAGGTACAGGGAGTGGACTGCTGAGGACTGGGGTAAAGTCATTTTCTCAGATGAATCCCCTTTTCGATTGTTTGGGACATCTGGAAAACAGCTTATTAGGAGAAGGAGAGGTGAGCGCTACCACCAGTCTTGTCTCATGCCAACTGTTAAGCATCCTGAAACCATTCATGTGTGGGGTTGCTTCTCAGCCAAGGGAATCGCACCACTCACAGTCTTGCCTAAAAACACAGCCATGAATAAAGAATGGTACCAGAATGTCCTCCAAGAGCAACTTCTCCCAACTGTCCAAGAGCAGTTTGGCGCCCAACAATGCCTTTTCCAGCATGATGGAGCACCTTGCCATAAAGCAAAGGTGATCACTAAATGGCTCATGGAACAAAACATAGAGATTTTGGGTCCATGGCCTGGAAACTCCCCAGATCTTAATCCCATTGAGACCTTGTGGGCAATCATCAAGAGACGGGTGAACAAACCAAAACCAACAAATTCTGGCAAAATGCAAGCATTGCTTATGCAGGAATGGACAGCTATCAGTCAGGATTTGCTCCAGAAGTTGATTGAGAGCATGCCAGGGAGAATTGCAGAGGTCCTGAAGAAGAAGGGTCAACACTGCAAATATTGATTTGCTGCATTAACTCATTCTAACTGTCAATATAACCTTTTGGTCTCATAATATGATTGCAATTATATTTCTGTATGTGATGTAAACATCAGACAAACACAATTAAAAACCAGAGAGCAACAGATCATGTGAAAATATAATTTTGGTGTCATTCTCAAAACGTTTGGCCATGACTGTACTTTGATTATTGCTATATAGCTCTTTTTTGATACCCAGGCAAGATAAAGCGGACAGCTGGGGGCTGGTAATCTCAGGCTGGGGAGGCCTAAGCCCATGGTTATTGGGCCCTCCTCAGCCTAAAAATAGCAGCTTGCAGTCACCCCAGAAATGGCGCATTTATTAGATGCGCCAATGCTGGTGCTTTTTCTGGCTCATCGCTCATCCTGATTACCCTATTTGTCAAAAAATCACAGCTGCCATGAAGACCTGGAGGTGTATTCAGCATACGACAGGTCTTATGGGGTGTTCCCAATATACAGCAGGTCTGTGCGGTGTTCCCAGTATACAGCAGGTCTTATGGGGTGTTTCTGGTATACGACAGGTCTGTGGGGTGTCCCTGACGCACCCACGGGGTCGGAGGTCACCCGTTACCGGGCTGCGGTTCTTCTCCTGGGTCGCCGCGGTGGCCTTGTCCGGTTCCGTTACCCCGGCGGTGTCAATAAAGGCTTGGGACGGGAATGATGGGGGTAGTTGCTCGTGACACCACCTGTGGTGTGCGGCCAGTTATTAGTCACCACTGCGGGCGCTTCTCTCGTGCAGATGGTGACGCAGCTTGGGTGTTGTAGCTCTCCACAGGTAGAGCTAGGCCCCAGGGAGGATGATGGGGGTCGTACTCTCTTATGGCAGAAGAGCGTGAGGTTGCAAGCGCCGGCAGTAACGGGACGACACAGACGGTGCAGTTCAAGTTCCTTTTACTCACTGAGGTCACTCTGCCCTTGGTGTGCTGCGTCCCGCTGTGATGGGCCTCAGCCGATCCCGGATACTTCGGAGGTCGAGGCCGGTGTTTCCCTTCTGTGCGTCTCCTTTCGATGGTTTCCCTCCACCCCAGCTCCTGGGCCGTGGAAGGGGTCACGGGTGCTAGCACTCACATGAACCCTGGGACCCCACTTCTTTCCTAAGAACCTGGGCGAGCCACCACCTGCAGACCACGGACCCCGAACTATCCGTGTCTCCTCTTGCTAGTCCCTTAAATCCAACCTTGCTTGGACACTGTCCGGTTCTAACTGTCCAATGTGTGTGAGATGGCTCCTAACTTCCCCTTCCTCCCAGATTCCTGACTAGTGGGCAAGAGGTCCCATACCTCATGATGGCCACCGCAGCATCTACCCAGTCCCAGTGGATGAGCTCCCGTGTTAAGTGTTGGATTAGTATTTTGGTGGTAGTTACCGGTGACGACCTCCTCCGTATCCGAGAAGAATACTGCACGTCGGGTGAGGCGCAGTACCCTGTGGCACCTTAAGCCTCAGGTGCGCCACATTCCAGTAAACAGAAGATTTGTGGGGTGTCCCCAGTATACGATAGGTCTGTGGGGTGTTCCCAGTATACAGCAGGTCTCACGGGGTGTTCCCAGTATATGACAATTCTGTGTCATGTTCCCAGTATATGACAGGTCTGTGGGGTGTTCCCAGTATATGGCAGGTCTGTGGGATATTCCCAGTACATGGTAGGTCTGTGGGATATTCCCAGTATATAGTGCGTCTGTGAGATGTTCCCAGTATATGACAGGTTTTGTGGGGTGTTCCAGATATGGAGAGGTTAGTGACCTAATAAAAGTGGTCCGCGGTATGACAACAATAGACATTTGTTTTCACTTTTCTCACAATGGGCTCAATGTGAATAATGACAAGCAGTGTTCCAGGAACAGGCTCACGGACCACCCCCAAGGATCTCTGTTGCCCATGGGCAGTGGAGGCTTATCTATCTGCTCCGATCCCACAAATTGCTAGAAAACGGAGGTGTCAGGGCATTGCAGCCTCACGGAGTAAATAGAAGATCGTTTAATACTTATTTCTCAAATATATTTCTGCATGTTTGTGTGAGTGTGATGTAATATGTGCAATTCACACAATGCATGGAACAGTATGTTTTAGCAGTGTTTCCTGTGGTCCTGGCAGTGTAGGGGTTACTCAGGCTTGTAGATTTGCACCTCTGCCCAATCCGGCATTTTTTCCTGTGGTACTGGCAGTGCAGGGGTTACTCAGGGATGTAGATTTGCCAGTCTGCCCCTTCTGGCAGTGTTTCCTGTGGTCCTGGCAGTGCAGGGGTTACTCAGGCTTGTATATTTACACCTCTGCCCGCTCTGGCAGCGTTTTCTGTGGACCTGGCAGTGTAGGGGTTACTCGGGGATGTAGATTTGCACCTCCGGCAGTGATTCCTGTGGTCCTGGCAGTGCAGGGGTTACTCGGGGATGTAGATTTGCCCCTCCGGCAGTGTTTCCTGTGGTCCTGGCAGTGCAGGGGTTACTCAGGCTTGTAGATTTGCACCTCTGCCCCCTCCGGCAGTGATTCCTGTGCTCCTGGCAGTGCAGGGGTTACTCAGGGATGTAGATTTGCACCTCCGGCAGTGATTCCTGTAGTCCTGGCAGTGCAGGGGTTACTCAGGGATGTAGGTTTGCCCCTCCAGCAGTGATTCCTGTAGTCCTGGCAGTGCAGGGGTTACTCAGGCTTGTAGATTTGCACCTCTGCCCCCTCTGGCAGCGTTTGGGTGACACCGGACAGAGGAAGAGCTCCTTATCATCCTTCCATTTCCTGACGCAGATTTGTTTGCTTCTAATTCTGATGTATTTCTCTTTTTTTCCCTTCTAGGGGGCAGAGACCAGGAAGCGCTCGCCCACCCTGAGCAGTCAGTTCAAGCGCTCGCTGGAGCTGCTGATGAGGACGCTGAGCGTGTGTCAGCCATTCTTCGTCCGCTGCATCAAGCCCAATGAATACAAGAAACCTATGGTAAGTGTCTGGGGGGGGCACCGGAGGGGGCGAATAACTTATATGAGGGATACTTTACTTACTGCTCTGTACCCATCCATCAGCCATCAACCATACAGTCAGCCCAGCAAGGAAAAGGTTAACTTGCCTGAAAGAGCCGTCACTGATGGACTACAGAGCTCAGCATGCCCGGGCAGCAGGACCTCAGGGTCTGTCTTCCTTGTAGTCTTCTCTGTCTCCTCCTGGTGCCTTGGTTTTACCCTTATCCAGGACTTTTCCTTTTCCGTTATGATGACAAGTGACTGACGGACGCGTCGGACCCTCCGGGGCAGGATAAGCCGGGACCCCCTCATATCATTCATCTTATAGGGTCTGTCACCTTCTCCTCATCCTTCAGCAAAAAGTTCTGCTTTTGGGCATCAGAGCTCCCCCATATCTGTGTCTTGTGACTAAACTCCTTATACCTGGCACTGCTGTTAACAAACACATCAGGTAACAAAGACCCTAATGACTGACAGCCCTGCCCCCGCCCATCGATGAGATCTGCTCACAATGTCATGATTGATATCAGGGAATATTAAGCGTCTCCAAAAGTCAGAGTGCCCCCATAACAGCGAAAGCCAACCATAACAGCAGCATATGGATAATTTAGAAAACACCTGTGTGGTCCCCCTAATTTTGATACACAAACATGATAAAGCCCAACAGCTGGGGGCTGGTATTCTCAGGCTGGGGAGACCCATACTTATTGGGCGCCCCCAGCCTAAAAATAGCAGCCTGCAGCCATTCAGGATTGTCACATCCATTAGATATGACAATCCCAGCACTTTAACCAGCTCATTCAGATTGCCCTGGTGCAGTGGCAATCTGTGTAATAAGGGATTAATGGCAGCCCACAGCTGCCACTAATCCATACATTAGTAATGGGTGGCGTCTAAAAGACTCCTCCATTACTAATCTGTAAGTGAAAATAAACAAACACTGAAAAAATCCTTTATTTGAAATAAAATATAAAAAAAAAAATACCCTCTTTCACCAATTTAATAACCCCCAAAAAACCCCTGCAGGTCTGTCGTAATCCCCACGAGGTCCCACGACGATTTTAGCTCTGCTACTTCTAAAGTCACAATGCACAATTATGGAACTTTTTTTTTTGAGCCCCAGGCTGCGTTTCTGTGACCACAGACTGCATCACCACGAAGATGCAGCTTGCTCACATAGCTTTACACTGCAAGTTGTCTACAGGCAATGCTAATGGTGGCATCCACCCATTACTACCTTCTAGCCCAAAACTTCTATCAGGAGGAGCTGATAATAATAGCTGGGGTGTCCTCTCTCCGCTATGGTGGAGCATTCACCCCAAAATAAAAGAAAGTCCCCAACAAAATATCCTATATGTTTATTTCCCTCTGTTCCTGAAAAAGCTCTGCGGCCTCCATTATGAGTCAGGCCTCTCCATCTTTTTATCTGCAGGGATGGTTATGTACCGTAGATATTCCGGATCCTGGGAAAGTTGGGTGATGGCACATGTGGGAGCTGTAGTATCAGCCATGATGACGTCCTCTGTGTATAATATTTCCTTCTTTCTTGGGTTCACAGCTGTTTGACAGAGAGCTGTGCATCCGTCAGCTGAGATATTCCGGAATGATGGAGACCATCCGGATACGCAGGGCTGGATACCCCATACGCTACACCTTTGTGGAGTTTGTGGACAGATACCGAGTGTTAATGCCGGGGGTGAAGCCTGCGTACAAACAGGTGATGTAGCAGTGTTGTCAATGTTCTGCTTGTTGTACTGAAGATTTTAGCTATTTGGGGGGTGGGTAAAGTAGTCCATGGCCAGAACATAGTCCTGACTGACAAGCATGGGATACTTGCAGATGGAAAAAGTCAGATTATTTATTTTTTTGGGAGAAAGAAAATAAGGTCGGACTGATAGACTATATACACTGGAGAACAAAATTAGAGAACAACACACAATTTCCTAAATGTTGCGGTCATTATGTCGTCCTATGTGATTATATCTTAACATGAGGAAACTCACAGTATTTTAAGCTTATTCCATAAACTAAATTTATTGTAAAGCACATAAAAAAATGTAAATGAGATAAATGTATAAGAACACGGATCAAAATTTGAGAACACTTTCGGATACCTGCAAGTTATTGGTGATAATCTGGCACCTGGTGCTAATTTCATTATTTGACAAACCCTATGTAACTGGCAGCCTGACTTTCCAGTTTGCACTGACTTTGCAAAAATGGTGTGCCGTTCCAAAGTGACTGAAACCCTCCGGTAGCAGGTTGTCCAGATGACGGCCAAAGTGGTGACCCTATTAGCCATAGCAAGAAAAGGTGGTCATTCCAAGTCTGTGATTTTGAGAATATTGCATCTTTACAATGTCACAAACTCTTTCAAGTCCCCCAAAAAGGCTAGTCACCCTCGAAAGACAAATGCAAGAGCGCACAGGGTAATGCAGATACTTTCCGTGGGAAATCATTTACACACTGCAACTGGAATTGCTCGCTAGTTCAGCACTGAACAGGGTAAGGATCTGTCTCGTCATTCAGTGTCACGACGTTTACGAGCATTTGGACTGAAAGCCTACTCTGCAGTGAACAAACCTCTCATTAGCAGGAAGAATCACAGGGCTAGACTCACTTTTGGTGAGGAGCATGTTGTGTGGACAGAGGAGAAGTGTCCACAGTTCATTTTACTGATGAAAGCAAGTTTAATTTATTTGGGTCTGATGGGTGACATTATGTTCATCGACAAACTGGAGAAAGACTGAACCCAAAGTGTGTTAAGAAGTCAGGGAAAGGCGGTGAAGGAAGGGTCATCATTTGGGGAATGTTTTCTGCAGCAGGAGTTGGGCCTCTCATACAGCTACATGGCAGAATGAATGGAAGTGTGGATCAGAACCTTCTTCACAACACGTGGTTCCATATTTGTGTTCATAACTCAATCAGCCAGCAATTTTCATGCAGGACATATGCAGTCACACAGCAAAATGGGTAAGGCAGTTCCTAGAAACAGAAAACATTGAAGCAATGAAATAGCCGCCCAGAGTCCGGATCTAAACCCAATAGAAAACCTCTGGAATATCCTTGGTGACAAAGTTATGGCCAAGAAACCCACAACAGTCAAAGAAGAACTGTGGAAAAGACTGGAAGAAGAGTGGACCAAAATCCCACCAGAGCAGTGTGAGAGACTAGTGATGTCCTGTGGCCGCAGATGTGCTAAAGTCATTCACAGCGACGGTCGGTGCACGTCCTACTGATTGTGACTGTTGTTAGCTTCAGAAAATGTATTTATAATCCTTCTCTGTGCTACAGTCGTTGCTGTTCTTTAGTTATGATCATCACATTTTGGGCAAAATAAAGGTTTTATGTTGATAAACTTTGGATCTTTTGTAAAAACCCTTTTCTAGTGGCCTGGTGCAGCCCTTACCAAAAACCTTCACATGGTCATCAATGGAGATTACATAAATTACTGAAAAAAGCAAATGATCAGACTTTGTTCTCTAATTTTGATCTCCAGTGTACACTGAAGAAGTCCCATCATCCAGCACCCACCACACTTGTTTCCGTCCATCTTGCCCACCATTACTTCCAGAATCCCATGAAAATACTTGGGATCTGTTCTATGCAGAAAAAAAAAATCATGCCCTAATAAAAAAATCTACCTTGCACCTACCTTCAGCAAATCCAAAATAATAAAAAATGCACTAATTGAAAAATGTAGATATTAAAAAATATTTTAATGATTTTTTTTTTTTTTAGGGGGATCTGCGAGGGACATGCCAGCGCATAGCCGAGTGCGTGCTGGGCAAGGATGATGACTGGCAAATTGGAAAAACCAAGATTTTCCTAAAGGTATCATGCAGTGTTCAGAGAATACAAGTGATGGTTGGCATAAAACTTTGGGGCCGATTTGGTGTTGTACTTGCACCTTTTTTGGACAGTTTTTGGTATTTTTCGCCTGTTTCTCATTTGCACCTCATCCTTCTTTTAGTGTGCGCCTTTTTTCAAAGTCTGTTTTGTGTGTGTTCTCCTGGGTTTTTTTTTTATTTTCGTCATTGTAAATAGAGTTTGGGGTTTCCAGATGTTTTTGGTTGATTCATCGATTGCAGATTTGTAAGAAGACGCTAAAATTTTTGTACAAATGTAGTTGTTTTTTTTTTGTGTGTGTGCAAATTTTGTTACATTTTATTGGGACAAATAACTTTTTGCTTGAAGGTTAAGGCGGGCTTTGCACGTTGCGACATCGCAAGCCGATGCTGCGATGTCGCACGCGATAGTCCCCGCCCCCGTCGCAGGTACGATATCGTGTGATAGCTGGCGTAGAGAAAATTATCGCTACGCCAGCTTCACATGCACTCACCTGCCCTGCGACCGTTGCTCTGGCCGGCGACCCGCCTCCTTCCTAAGGGGGCGGACCGTGCGGCGTCATAGCGACGTCACACGGCAGGCAGCCAATAGCGGCAGAGGGGCGGAGATGAGCAGGATGTAAACATCCCGCCCACCTCCGTCCTTCCGCATAGCCGGTGGAGGCAGGTAAGGAGATGTTCCTCGCTCCTGCGGCTTCACACGAGTGTGTGCTGCTGCAGGAACGAGAAACAACATCGTACCTGTCGCGGCACCGGCATTATGGAAATGTCGGTGAATGCAACGATGATACGATAACGACGTTTTTGCGCTCGTTCATCGTATCATCTAGCATTTACACAGTACGATGTCGAAAGTGACGCCGGATGTGCGTCACTTTCGATTTGACCCCACCGACATCGCACGTGCGATGTCGCAACGTGCAAAGCCGCCCTAAGGATTCAAAATAAAGAACATCATGGGTGGATGCTGCTGTTACTAGGAGGCTGACACTAGGCAAAAAAACATAGCTCCTCTCAAGGAGGAGACACACACCAACCGGAGCCAAGCCGATCAATTTTAGTGTCCTTAGGAGGCAGACACAGCCCTGCCTCTATCTTAGATTTCCCTTTTTCTTTCAGAATTGTCTTGTGACTTGGGCCAAAGAGTGTAACCACTTCCTCTGTCATCCCACATAAAGATCGAGAGAACAGTGTGGTCTGATCCACACCGTACCCTCTCTGGTCTATATTGGACCCTACCCCCTAACATATCAGGAGTGTCTTGGGGCGGTCAGGTGGATCGGTCCTTGCCACCATTTCCATGCGTGCTCGCCTTCCAGAGCCTCATGGTGCAGGGAGGTAAGACGCAATCGGAATCTAACAACCATCTAACAGACAGACAGCGCTCGGGACATCAAGGTGACCATCTTTCTCCTTCGTCCTGCAGAGAAGGGTTTTGGGTTCTTCAGGACAGGTTCCGGGGCCCTCTCCTTTTTCTCCCCCCCTTGTCCAAGTTACTGTTTAAAAAAAAAGAAAAAAAAGGGAAGGACAGGATATTCTATTTTTCCCTGCATTTCTACATTTTTTCACCACTTAATCTGGGCTTCTGGGCCCCTACAGGCCCCGACAATGAATCCCTCTAAAAATTTAGCCCCCGGTTTTTGCCGAGGCCTTCTCCTTCGGTCTAACCACACTCTAGCCACCCTGACCAATCATACTCACCTGGGCTTAATGCGTGCCTTTTTCCCAGTGCCGCCCACTGCCATCAGCCAGTTAGCCTCCCCTTCTCCTCCAGTCGCGTGGAAACTTGTGCGCAGTCTTCCACTCCTTTCTCCTCCAGCACCATTACTGTCTGACTCAACTCTACACGTCGCACCGCCAGGCAGTTTAGCCCCTCTAGGTAGTAGGTACACATGTTGTCCATTGCTGCTTTTCTGCTTCCACAGAATTTAAAAAAAATAAATAAAACTCATGAAATCAGCCTGGACAGAAATGATGGCGCCCTCCTCCTCCTCTTTCTCCTCCTCCTCCATCTCCTCCTCCTCAACTTAATATTTGGTTGTGTGGCGCCCCAGGACCTGGTCGCCACAACAGCATTGCCCTCCCAAAAGGGTTAATGCTGAGCCTGGAGGTAATTGGGAGATCTATTGGCCAGTAAGTTAACACTCAACACAGTTCTCCCTCCGGCCAGCAGGGGGAGCTCTGAACCTGGAACTTCAGGGAGCATTCCTTAAGTCTGGCTGGAAGGAGGAAGTGGTAGTTAGTCTGGAGACAGGAGTGAAAGAGTGCAGACGCAGAGTAGTGCTGCCTTGTAAACTGGGGCCTAGAGCTGGGATAGCTTGGCCCAGTGAAGCAAGGGGAGCAGAGAGGCACAGCAGGGACTCGGACATCGGAGTCTGTAGTTGCCAGGGCATAAAATCCATCCCTGGTAGCTGAATCCGGAGGGCAGGAGAGCTGCAAGCCCCCTGTCCCAGAAGCAATCTGAAGGTACAGCTGCATCCCAAGGGCCCGGTGTAGACTCCAGCAGAGAAGCACCAGAGAGGGCCTGCGCAGTCTACCACACAGAAAAGGGGACGAACAACAAGTCCCAGCAGCAAGAGGGCAATTGCAAACCCAAAGTGCAGTGTCCTAACACAGCAGAGAAAGATTAAGGAGTAGGCCTCATACTCAACTGGCCAAAGATCACCCCAGGCACTTCCAGGCCGGCCGGATCATCTTTACCATCTGTGACGGTCTCCCTGGACTAAGTTTCTGCCGAGTAAAAGAGGAAAAGGTAAAGAGACTACTGTTTGTGCCTGTTTCTTTCATTGCTGGTCGGCCCTGCACCGTGTTAGTCACGCAGCACCATAGACTTCCACAAACACCAACCGTGCCCCGGGCATTGCTCCACCTGTGGGGAGCAGTACTACCATTGCTGCCATAACATCATCCCGGAGGCCTCACACAGCAGCGGCGGCTTAGTAGCCGCATACCACAGGTGGCGTCACGAACACAAACTTTAATTCAAGCCACATATTCAACTGACACCCACCAGGGCCACGGAGCCGGGCCCAGCCACCACTGACTACCACCGGACTAGTCCGGTCCGGCACCGGGTGTCCCATAGCCCTGGGGTGGGCGAGTCAACTTTGGCGTCACGAACAGGATTTCGTGCCCGGTCACACCGGGTACTGTGCGCCTGAAGAACTGTGTAAAAGACTGTGTACTGGTTGTAAATTGCCGCCGCCATTAGCCGCGCCGAGCGCAGGAAGAAGGGGGGCGTGCCTGACAAAGAGCGCGAAGGGAGCGCGCCATCAGAGCAGAGCGCTGTTAACCCCGCGCGACCCGGAAGAAAATTTGAAAAGTGAACGGAGCCTGGTAAGGTTCACTAAGGGGGAGGAAGATGTCCGACTCCGAGGGAGAGCAGGTGGCTGCCATCGCCCAGGGCGCCGCAGCACCGGCCGAAGTAGTCCCAGTCGCCGTCGCCCCAGCCGCCACTGTAGCGCCGGTAATGCCGATCACCATGCCGTACATACCAGGAGCAGAATGGCTGCCGCAGTACTCCGGGGAGTCCCATACCTTGAGTGACTTCAGAGAAAGCCTGCACAGCTTGTTCCGGGTGTATCCTCTGACTGAGAGCCAGAAGGTGGGCATAGTAATGGGACAGCTAGCCGGCGCAGCCCAGCGTGAAGCGAAGTCCTGGCCTGATACAGATAAAGGGACAGCAGCCCAGATACTGGCCAAGCTAAAGAGTACTTTTGACACCCGCACCGCAGCAGAGATAAAGATGAGATTCTTTGGGTGCAAGCAACGGGCCACGGACAGCATAAGGGACTATGCCTTAAACTTGCAGGAGGCCCTGAAAGCAGTTAAACAGGTGGACCCAGAGAGTGTACGTGAGGAACACAAACTCCTAACTGAGCAGTTCATAGAGGGGCTCCTGTCAGATGCCCACAGGACCCAGCTGCGTATCCTGGTCCTGCAGAACCCTGCTCTGGACTTTGCCAAGTTTAAGGACCAGGCCATCAGGGTACTGAGAGAATCTACACCGAATGACCCAGTACCCCTCCGGCCTCTTGCTATCACGTACCCCGGGGTGGTGCCTGCAACACGAGCCACTGCAGGGGCTGAGGCGCAGTCCCTGGATAAGGATCCCACTGCAGAGCTCAGACAGCAGTTCCAGGAGCTGACCAAGACTGTGGCTGCCCTTGCCAAGACCGTGCAGTCTCTACAAATGACCCCCTCGCCTGCAAATATCGAGTTGGCCTCCAGCCCAGAAGACGTCTCATGGATGCGACAGAGGAGGATTCCGCCGACCCGAGGCAGAGACACAGACCGGTATGATTCAACAGGACAACCGATCTGCCGCCACTGCAACCAGGCGGGCCACATTGCACGACGCTGTCCTTTAAACGGGCCGAGCCTGGGGCCAGGAGCCAACCCCCAGGTGTGAGGAAGCCCGGCTCAAACCCCAGCCGCAGCAAGTATGTGGGAGGACGCCCGGTCCTTCCCATTGTGCTGGATGGGATCCCTTTGAATGCCCTCCTGGATACGGGGTCCCAGGTAACAACCATCCCCCACAAACTGTACAAAAGATATTGGGCTGATTCAGACATTGACCATGGCCCAGATGATGATTTAACGATTGTGGCCAGTAATGGTCAGCCCTTACCTCAAATTGGGTACAAAGAAGTAACCATTAAAGTGGGGCGGGTGGAATTGCCATGTCAGGGGATGATAATTGTAGATATAGATCGCAAAGAATCTGACCCACTGCTAACCCTTGGTACAAATGTGATAGAAAATTGTATTGCCGAAGTGATAATTTTGTTGCAACAGGCGTCTGAAACTGCCAGCTCCGGGCAGCAGCGTGTCCTACAGAGGGAGATCAGAGCCCTGATGAGGAGGCAGCAAGTAGAGCTAGCCGGAGGAGAAATTGGCAGTGTGAGGGTAAGTGACCCCCTCCCCATTGTAATACCCCCAAGAAGTGAAATGTTGATATGGTGTCGGGCAGCAATAGGCCTCAAGGGTCAGGATTACCATGCCTTGGTAGAACCAGTGTATTCAGACAGTAGGCCTGGAGTCCTGATAGCCAGAGGGGTAGCGGACGTCCGCAAGGGGAGAGTGCCCGTCCGTGTCCTGAATTGTGGGGAGGAGGAGGCCAAATTGCCCCGGTACGCCACTGTAGCAAAACTGTACACTGTCAGTAACAATACCATTAAAGCAGTGGAACCCTTGATCCCGTCCGACCAGGCGGAAGACAATGGCTCCAAGGGGCAGCCGGAAGACTGGTGCCAAAAATTACATGTAGGCACCGACTCCACCCCCTCGCACCAAAAGCATGGGGTTTACCGGGTGGTACAGGAGTACGAGCGGGTCTTCAGCAAACACCCCCTAGATTTTGGGCAGGTGAAAGGGGTTAAACATCAAATCCCCACGGGTGATCATCATCCCATTAAAGAGAGATACCGCCCTGTACCCCCCGCACAGTATCAGTGTGCCAAGGAAATGTTACGGGAAATGAAGGAGGCTGGGGTTATCAGAGATAGTTGTAGCCCCTGGGCAGCTCCACTAGTGCTCGTAAAGAAAAAAGATGGTACAATGAGAATGTGTGTAGATTACAGGCAAATTAACCGCATTACACATAAAGATGCTTATCCACTGCCCAGAATAGAGGAGTCACTAACAGCCTTAAAGTCAGCTAACTATTTCTCCACCTTGGATCTCACCAGTGGGTATTGGCAGGTTCCCGTGGCAGAGGCGGACAAGGAGAAGACTGCATTCACGACACCAATGGGCCTCTGTGAGTTCAATTGTATGCCATTCGGGCTCTGCAACGCCCCAGGGACATTCCAAAGGTTGATGGAGTGCTGCTTGGGCCACCACAACTTTGAAACCGTGCTGTTGTACCTGGATGACGTAATAGTCTACTCCAAGACTTATGAGGACCACCTGAAGCACTTAGCAGAAGTGTTTGAATCCTTGTCGAAATATGGCCTGAAGATCAAGCCGTCCAAATGTCACCTCTTGAAGCCAAAGGTACAGTACCTGGGTCATGTGGTCAGCGCAGAAGGTGTGGCACCTGATCCGGAGAAAGTCACTGTAATCAAGGACTGGCCAAGACCCACCACAGTGAAGGAGGTGCGGCAGTTCCTTGGACTGGTGGGCTACTACCGAAGGTTCATTGATGGTTTCACCAAGATAGCAGCGCCCCTTCAAGATCTCCTGGTGGGCCAGCCAAAGCAGGCTAAGAAGCAGAGCCCTCCATTTGAATGGAGCAGCCAACTGGAAACATCCTTTGTCCGGCTGAAAGGGGCTCTCACGGGAGAAGAAATTCTGGCCTACCCTGACTACAGCCAACCGTTTGTACTGTATACAGACGCCAGCAACGTGGGACTGGGAGCAGTTCTGTCCCAGGTACAGGGAGGCAGAGAGAGGGTGATAGCGTACGCCAGTAGGAAGCTTCGGCCCACAGAAAGGAATCCAGAAAACTACAGTTCCTTCAAGCTGGAGTTCCTCGCTATTGTTTGGGCAGTGACTGAACGCTTCAAGCACTATCTGGCATCGGCCAAGTTCACCATCTTCACGGACAACAATCCGTTGACACACCTGGCAACAGCCAAGTTAGGTGCGATGGAACAGCGATGGATGGCCCGGCTGTCTAACTTTGACTTTACCATCAAGTATCGGGCTGGCAAGAAGAATAACAATGCTGATGCGCTGTCCAGAATGCCTCACTTGCCCGAGTCTGGAGAAGACATGGATGAACTCGAAGAGATAGAGTTACCGGCTTTCCATCACCAAGGTGTGTCCCAGTGTGAGCATGCTGTGGGAGTGAAGTGCTCAAGCCAGCACGGGGTCTCGGTCAACCCCTTACTCCACCATAATTGGGAAGAAACACAGAACGGTGACCCGGCCGTGCGATTGGTCAAAGAGAAGCTAGCGCAAGCTGAGACCCATCTTGGCCCAGACGCTCCAGAGGAAGCCCAGCAGCTGTGGAAGGAGAGGGGACGACTGTTCACCTACCAAGGCAAGCTCTGCAAGAGATATGTCAACTATCGAACAAATGAACTTGTCTGGCAGATAGTGGTTCCGCAGAGAGATGCTCCAATGGTCCTAGCAGCGTATCATGATAACGCAGGACACTTCGGGTGGAAGAAGTTGGAGGCCCTACTCCGTGATCGGTTCTATTGGGTGCACATGAGAAAGATGATCGAGAAGTGGTGCCGAGACTGTGGCCCGTGTAACCTGAGGCGGAAAGACGATGCCAGCCAAAGGTCTCCCTTGCAGCCAATTGTCACAAAGCAGCCCCTGGAGTTGGTGGCCCTGGACCACGTGAAGTTAACACCAAGCCGGTCAGGCTATGTGTACGCCCTCACCATTGTGGACCATTACTCTCGTTTCCTGGTAGTAGTGCCTGTGAAGGACCAGACAGCCAGGACAGCAGCTAGAGTGTTCCAGGCATCCTTTTGCCGACCTCACGGCTATCCGGAAAGGGTACTGACTGATCAGGGTCCTTCATTCGAGGCTGAAGTGTTCCAAGAGTTCTGTAACATGTACGGTTGTAAGAAAATCCGAACCACACCGTACCACCCTCAAACCAATGGACTGTGCGAGAAAATGAACCATGTGGTTATTGATATGCTGAAGACCCTACCGCTGGAGGAAAGGAACCAATGGCCAGAAAAGTTGCCAGATCTGGTAGACCTGTACAACCACATCCCAGTGAATTCGACCAACTGCAGCCCCGCTTACCTGATGCGAGCCAGACCAGGCAAGTTGCCTGTAGACTTTGAGATGGGGACTGTGTCGCCTGAGGCGGTTCAAGAAATAGAGGATTGGGATACAGAACGGCAGCAGCGGTACCGTAAGGTCCAGGAGTGCGTAGAGAGGAGCCTGTCTCAAGCAAGAACGAGACAAGAACAGCATTACAATCAAACAGCCCCAGCAACTCCCTTAGCACCTGGAGAACAAGTCCTCAAGAAGAAGCGGAAGGCGCATAAATTGGATGATCAGTGGGAAAGCGAGCCCTACACCATTATCCCCTCCAACTTTGACAATAGTAAGGTATGCCTCATAAGCAAAGATGAAGGCAAGACCTATCAAGCAATTTCCCGAGACCGCCTGAAAGCGTGCCCTGAACGGTGCAGAATCCAAAGAGAAATGGAAGGAGTACAAGGAAGTCCCCAAAGTCAAGAGAAAGAAGGGGAGATGATTCAAACCATCCTTGGAAAGTTCCCCAAAACTTGGACCCGAATAAACAATGCCATAGTGGTACCAGTTTTGACGTTTCCGCAGTTGTTCGAGCCAGAAACGGAAAAGGTTCCGGATCCACCTAAAGAATCGTCCGCTCCAGCACGAGATGACACGCCAGCAGTGGAACAGGAGGATCAACTCCCTGTCAGTGGTGAACCTGTCATACCCTTGGCGACTCTTAGATCACAAAGGCAACCATCACGCTTACCTATGGGGGTTAGGCCCACCTGTAGTGCTGAGATAGAAGACGCACCACGTAGTCAGGGGCAAACACCAGAGCTACGTAGGTCCCAGCGCAGCACTCGGGGACAACCCCCTCTAAGGTATAGGGAGTCAACTGTATAAGGGAAAGAGTACTTATTAGAATGTAAATAGTTATGCAAAATGTCTGTCATGTTGTGTACAAAATGTTTTCTTTTTCTTTGATTGCGAAAATGGACAATTGGGCCACTGGACTATGGGTGGCCAACACCTAAATTGTTCATAGTTAGCACCAGTGTGCTCAACACCCCTGAAGAAAAACCCGTCCGGCGTGCATAGAGTGGGGTCATCAATGCTCTGACGCACGCCCAGAGCCTACGTTGGGGGTTTGAACGCGGCGGGTCCCCCATGGAGCAGTGTAATGGACACCCAGCAAGGAGCCACACTGGACTCTTATAGTAATGTTTAAGGTTGTAACGTTAAAGTATTTGCGCCTCCCATAATGGGATGAAATGTTCTAACATGTCATGTTTGTTTCTACAGTCCGGGAGTACTGAATTTAACTAAGGGGGAGTGTGGCGCCCCAGGACCTGGTCGCCACAACAGCATTGCCCTCCCAAAAGGGTTAATGCTGAGCCTGGAGGTAATTGGGAGATCTATTGGCCAGTAAGTTAACACTCAACACAGTTCTCCCTCCGGCCAGCAGGGGGAGCTCTGAACCTGGAACTTCAGGGAGCATTCCTTAAGTCTGGCTGGAAGGAGGAAGTGGTAGTTAGTCTGGAGACAGGAGTGAAAGAGTGCAGACGCAGGGTAGTGCTGCCTTGTAAACTGGGGCCTAGAGCTGGGATAGCTTGGCCCAGTGAAGCAAGGGGAGCAGAGAGGCACAGCAGGGACTCGGACATCGGAGTCTGTAGTTGCCAGGGCATAAAATCCATCCCTGGTAGCTGAATCCGGAGGGCAGGAGAGCTGTAAGCCCCCTGTCCCAGAAGCAATCTGAAGGTACAGCTGCATCCCAAGGGCCCGGTGTAGACTCCAGCAGAGAAGCACCAGAGAGGGCCTGCGCAGTCTACCACACAGAAAAGGGGACGAACAACAAGTCCCAGCAGCAAGAGGGCAATTGCAAACCCAAAGTGCAGTGTCCTAACACAGCAGAGAAAGATTAAGGAGTAGGCCTCATACTCAACTGGCCAAAGATCACCCCAGGCACTTCCAGGCCGGCCGGATCATCTTTACCATCTGTGACGGTCTCCCTGGACTAAGTTTCTGCCGAGTAAAAGAGGAAAAGGTAAAGAGACTACTGTTTGTGCCTGTTTCTTTCATTGCTGGTCGGCCCTGCACCGTGTTAGTCACGCAGCACCATAGACTTCCACAAACACCAACCGTGCCCCGGGCATTGCTCCACCTGTGGGGAGCAGTACTACCATTGCTGCCATAACATCATCCCGGAGGCCTCACACAGCAGCGGCGGCTTAGTAGCCGCATACCACAGGTGGCGTCACGAACACAAACTTTAATTCAAGCCACATATTCAACTGACACCCACCAGGGCCACGGAGCCGGGCCCAGCCACCACTGACTACCACCGGACTAGTCCGGTCCGGCACCGGGTGTCCCATAGCCCTGGGGTGGGCGAGTCAGTTGCACAACCTTTTGATGCAATCACTGCAATCAAACAATTCCTATAACTGTCAATGAGACTTCTGCTCCTCTCGACAGGTATTTTGGCCGCTCCTCAAGAGCAAACTGCTCCAGTTGTCTCATATGTGAAGGTCGCCTTTTCCAGACGTTTCAGCTCTTTCCAAAGATGCTCAATACCACTTCAGGATAGTCCAATGTTTTCCTTTTAGCCATTCTTGGGTGTTTTTAGCTGTGTGTTTTGGGTCATTATCCTGTTGCAAGACCCATGACCTGCAACTGAGACCAAGCTTTCTGACACTGGGCAGCACATTTCTCTGTAGAATTCCTTAATAGTCTTGAGATTTCATTATACCCTGCACAGATTCAAGACACCCTGTGCCATATGCAGCAAAGCAGCCCCAGAACATAACCGAGCCTCCTCCATGTTTCACAGCAGGGACAGTGCACTTTTCTTGATATGCTTCATTTTTCGATCTGTGAAGATAGAGCTGATGTGCCTTGCTAAAAGGTTCTATTTTTGTCTCATCTGTCCATAGGACATTCTCCCAGAAGCTTTTTAGCTTGTCAACATGTAGTTTGGCAAATTCCAGTCTGGCGTTTTATGATTTTTTTTTTCAACAATGGTGTCCTCCTTGGTCATCTCCCATAAAGTCCACTGTAGTTCAAACAACGACGGATGGTGCGACCTGACACTGATGTTCCTTGACCTTGAAGTTCACCTTTAATCTCTGGACAAGATTTTCTGGGCTCTTTTGTTACCATTCGTATTATCCGTATCTGTGATTTGTCATCAATTTTCCTCCTGCGGCCACATCCACCGAGGTTGGCTACAGTCTCATGGATCTTAAATTTTTGACTAATATGCGCAACTGTAGTCACAGGAACATCAAGCTGCTTGGAGATGGTCTTATAACCTTTACCTTTAGGCCCTATGCACACACTGCATTTTTACCCGCTTTGTTTCGCGTTTTTGCTGCAGAAATTTCTTGAGAAAATGGTTGTCACCTTTCTGCAGACATTCCCCAGCAAAACCTATGGAAAAAAAAATAGCTGTGCGCACACTGCATTTTTTGTCAAGAAAATTCTTTCTGCAGAATTTCTTAAGAAAAAGAATGAGCATGTCACTTCTTTTCTGCATGTAACTACGCCATAGATAATGGTAAAAAAACGCAGGGACCAACATGCGGAAAAAACGTATCAAAAACAAAGTAAAAACGCCTGCGTTATTGGTGCGTTTTTTGAACGCAAGTGTGCTAATCTTTCAGACTCTCAAGAAATTTCTTGAGAAATTTCTTGAGAAAAATTCTTTTTCTAGTGCGCACAGGGCCTTAACATGCTTGGCTATAATTTTCTTTCTAATCTCCTGAGACAACTCTTTCCTTTGCTTCTGTGACGCCCTGGGCAAGCCAGGGGTCACAGGTCATAACACCACCACACCCTACACCCCAGCTAGGAACACCAAGGCTAACCTAAAATCCTTGTTGCCTTCCTCCAGGGGCTGATGTCCACACCAGGGGGTGGGCCAGGTGGTTGGCTCCGCCCACCGAGGAGTTCACAGCCCTGGAGGCGGGAAAAGCAGGCAGTTTAGCTCAGGCAGAGCTTGAGTGAGAAGCAAGATAAGAAAAGTTAGTGGAAGTAGAAGGAAAGGAAGTAGTAGAGGAGCTTGAGTGAAGGAGTAAAAAGTGACAGTTTGTAGAGCCTGAAGCTGGTCCGGGTGTGTGCCCCGGACTGAGACAGCAAGGTCAGCAGACGGCGGTGACTGTCCGCAGGAGCGGCTGACCAGAGGTTGCCGAAAGGACCGCGGACGGGTGGTGGCCCGGCGGTACCGGAGCGATATACAAAGTGAAGCCAGCACCAGTGGCAGGGGCCTTTCGGATCCCGGCAAGGCTAGGAGTCGCCGTGAATTTGCCAAATCCGTCAGTGAAGGGGACCTCTGGGTCTCCCAACAACCAAGTCCCGATTGAAGGCAACAGTCCAACCGTTGTAGAGAGACACCGCCACCACCAAGGCACCAGTTTCTCAGGGCCAGCGCCTGCGGGCAAAGAGAGGGGCTCCTCCGACCCATATCCAAGCCGGGGAGCGGGTAACCGGTGGGAACCCATCGCTACCAACACAGAAACATTAGGTGCAGGAAAAGGGACCGTCACCATCAACTACTGGGGAAAAGCAAGTGCAGCCGTCCGTGGGAACCGTCTTTCCAGCCGTGTGTTTTACCGAGAACTGTGTCACCGTCTCAGGCTGAGTGAGTACCACAGTGCCGTGAGGCACAGCGCTGCCCCCGCGTCCCTACACCCCACCAAGCCCTGCACCGGCCCCGCCATCCCTCATCACCCACCTCATCACAGGGCCCCGGGACAACTACCCCCTACCCACGGAGGGGAGAACCAACAACTTTGCTGCTCCCTGTCACGGCTCCCGGGATCCCCATACAGAGCAGCGGTGGTGTCCATACAATCACCACTACCGTGGGTGGCGTCACGGACAATAAACTATCCCAAAAACCAATCCCCTTTCACTCACGGGCGAGGAGCGCCGCTCGAGTCCCCGGGATCCGGCCCTCGCTCGAGCCACCGAGCAGCAGCAGGCCGCAGCGGCAGCCGGACCCGAGCAGTGGGAGAGCGCGGCGTCCCCTCCTCCGCCCGCGACAACTTGGCGTCACGAACAGGATCTTACCGCTCTGCCGTTGGGTAGAGGTGCGCCTTGTGACCGCCGGAGGTGTCCGGCCAGAAAATTTCAGACGTCGCCATCTTTGGCGCGAAAAGTTCCCGCTCGAGCGTCTTCTCGAGTAGTGGAGGCGCGAAGGCCAAGACCCCGCCCCGATAGAGGAGGGGCCAGAAAGAGGCTAAGGGGGACGAAATGGCGACTGAGTGCATGTAGCCGCGGCTATACAGATAAGGACGCTGGGACCCCACGAACCGCCGACCCCTGCAAAGAATGTCCGCTCCCCCTAGCTATGCGGAGGCTACCGAACCGGTGTCCGGGACAGCGGCATAGCTGAGGGCCCGGACGGCAGGGATCTGCCGACACTACCGGGACCAGATCTGCCGGCTGATGGAACAGTGGACCGCGGAGGTGGAGGATGCAGCTGCAGTTGCACGAGTGTATGGAATGGAGGCCATGATGGAGGAGCTGGTGAGTGACCCACGCCCCTATATCCCCGAGGGACCGGCCGCTGCGGCTGAGGGACCCGGTCTACCCCTGGCCCCCATACCACCTCTGTCCTCCTTGCCCGTGCACCGCGCTGTGCCTGGTCCATCGGGCGTACACCCCTTCGTGACCGTGGCCGAGAGAGTGACAAGCCTGGAAACTGCGGCAGCTGGCGGCAACCCGCCTGGCGCAGAGATGGACGATAGTGATTCCGGGCCTGACACCGAGCCCGTTTCGGAGGAAGATGAAGGAGTCGTCGCTCTGCAGGGCACAGAGGCCACTTACATCCCCCGGAGTGGAAACAACGGGTATCGGGCGGCCCTTCCTCGCCGCGCTTGCTATGCGCTGGAGGGGCTGGTGCCCGTGTTCTTCCACCCAGAGCCGGGTGAGGAGGATGAAAGTGCACAGTAAGGGCAGCGGAGTGCCGCTGCACAGTCCCCGTTGGGACCATCTGTGTGTTTAAAAGTTGAAAGTTTTGAGAAAGTGAAAAATGAAAAAAATTGATTACCGAAAGTAACCTGATTGTCTACCGTGATTGGGAACCGGCCGTTGCCGGCACTGTTGTCCCCGTGGGGACCCTTCAAAAAAGTTTTGCATAGGAACTCCTATGGACAAGCCCGTGAACTTGCAGGGCAACCACAAACGTTAAGTGGGTTGTAAATAAAAATCTGTTGTTGCAGCTAACCGTTACCGCCTCCGGAGAGGCAGGTTGGAGGGAGGGCCCGCAGTGGAGCAGGCAGGGGCCCAGCCACCACAGGAACCGGTGGCTACCCTCTGGAGGGGAAGGACAGATCCCGCTCGGGTAACTGGTTCAGGACTGGGGTCAAGGGGTGCTGCCTGGGTTTTAGGGGCAGCATCAGGGCCAGGTTACTTGGGTGGGAGAGAGCGGCAGCCGCAACCGTTTTAATGTTACCGTTTTGCAACGTTTAAGTACCGAACCTCCCGATGTGGGATGATGTCATAATTTGTATGTGTGTTATTCTTTTTTATATCTTTTCAGAAAATAAAACCGGTGTTGGACGGGCAGCCCGCGGACGGTCTGCATTTTGCTAAGGGGGAATGTGACGCCCTGGGCAAGCCAGGGGTCACAGGTCATAACACATACACACCCTACACCCCAGCTAGGAACACCAAGGCTAACCTAAAATCCTTGTTGCCTTCCTCCAGGGGCTGATGTCCACACCAGGGGGTGGGCCAGGCGGTTGGCTCCGCCCACCGAGGAGTTCACAGTCCTGGAGGTGGGAAAAGCAGGCAGTTTAGCTCAGGCAGAGCTTGAGTGAGAAGCAAGATAAGAAAAGTTAGTGGAAGTAGAAGGAAAGGAAGTAGTAGAGGAGCTTGAGTGAAGGAGTAAAAAGTGACAGTTTGTAGAGCCTGAAGCTGGTCCGGGTGTGTGCCCCGGACTGAGACAGCAAGGTCAGCAGACGGCGGTGACTGTCCGCAGGAGCGGCTGACCGGAGGTTGCCGAAAGGACCGCGGACGGGTGGTGGCCCGGCGGTACCGGAGCGATATACAAAGTGAAGCCAGCACCAGTGGCAGGGGCCTTTCGGATCCCGGCAAGGCTAGGAGTCGCCGTGAATTTGCCAAATCCGTCAGTGAAGGGGACCTCTGGGTCTCCCAACAACCAAGTCCCGATTGAAGGCAACAGTCCAACCGTTGTAGAGAGACACCGCCACCACCAAGGCACCAGTTTCTCAGGGCCAGTGCCTGCGGGCAAAGAGAGGGGCTCCTCCGGCCCATATCCAAGCCGGGGAGCGGGTAACCGGTGGGAACCCATCGCTACCAACACAGAAACATTAGGTGCAGGAAAAGGGACCGTCACGGTCAACTACTGGGGAAAAGCAAGTGCAGCCGTCCGTGGGAACCGTCTTTCCAGCCGTGTGTTTTACCGAGAACTGTGTCACCGTCTCAGGTGAGTACCAGAGTGCCGTGAGGCACAGCGCTGCCCCCGCGTCCCTGCACCCCACCAAGCCCTGCACCGGCCCCGCCATCCCTCATCACCCACCTCATCACTGGGCCCCGGGACAACTACCCCCTACCCACGGAGGGGAGAACCAACAACTTTGCTGCTCCCTGTCACCGCTCCCGGGATCCCCATACAGAGCAGCGGTGGTGTCCATACAATCACCACAACCGTGGGTGGCGTCACGGACAATAAACTATCCCAAAAACCAATCCCCTTTCACTCACGGGCGAGGAGCGCCGCTCGAGTCCCCGGGATCCGGCCCATCGCTCGAGCCACCGAGCAGCAGCAGGCCGCAGCAGCAGCGGCAGCCGGACCCGAGCAGTGGGAGAGCGCGGCGTCCCCTCCTCCGCCCGCGACACTTCCTCTGGTCAATGTTGAGTGTGTCACCAAACAGCACAGTGAGTATCTATAGCCCTATATACAGGCCCACTGACTGATCACAAGACTGTAGGCACTGTGATGCTAATTAATGGACACACCTTGATTTAACATGTCCCTCTTGTCACATTATTTTCATGAGTTTTGTGTTTTTAAAGATTTATTCATTTTTATAGATTTTTTTTTATGTATTATTATTTTTGTTAGATTCAAGTTATTTCTGTGACCATTCTGGGTTTTTCTTTCATTAAATGAGAGTTACCAACAATTTTGACCACATGTGTATGTAGGTCTCCATCCTGGGATTGCTTGCCACAACTTCCAGCGCAGTCACAGGCTTCGGTACTGGGGCAAACTGTTATCGTTAAGTAAGAACTTTCCCTCGTTCAGCTAAATTTTCTCTTCACAATGAGAGGGCGCCCTGTTCTCCCTTCCTGGGAGATGATAAGGCAGACTAAGGGGTACTTTGCACACTAGACATCACAAGCCGATGCTGCGATGCCGAGCGTGATAGTCCCCGCCCCCGTCGCAGCAGCAATATCTTGTGATTGCTGCCGTAGCGAACATTATCGCTACGGCAGCTTCACATGCACTCACCTGCCCTGCGACGTCGCTCTGGCCGGCGAACCGCCTCCTTACTAAGGGGGCGGGTCGTGCGGCGTCACAGCAACGTCACACGGCAGGCGGCCAATAGAAGCGGAGGGGCGGAGATGAGCGGGACGTAAACATCCCGCCCAACTCTGTACTTCCGCAAAGCCGGTGTGAGCTGCGGTGACGCAGGTAAGCTGATGTTCCTCGCTCCTGCGGCTTCTCGCACAGCGATGTGTGCTGCCACAGGGGAACGAGGAACAACATTGTACCGTCGCTGCAGCGAAATTACAGAAATGTCGGACCCTACACCGATGATACGATTACGACGCTTTTGCGCTCGTTAATCGTATCAACAAGGATTTACACACTACGATATCGACAGCGACGCCGGATGTGCGTCACTTTCGATTTGATCCCACTGACATCGCACCTGCGATATCGTAGTGTGCAAAGTACCCCTTATGGTCAATGCCTTTAGACTTCACATAGGTTCTAAACTTTCCTACATATCCTTTGCTCCTGCACCGCTCGGCTCTTGTACCTGTTTTGTTCTACAGTACCTTCCACATACCTAATTGCAACAGAGGTCCATCTGTTCTGTTCACCATCCAATTTCAGACCAACTATCTACCACGAACTACATGGCTGATCGCTCAGCAGTTCAAGCGCTCTGTCCACTATCCAGTGAGTCAGATCCACCAGCTACCACGATTCAGCTATCCTATTACAGCAGTGGTTTAGGTGTTCTGTCCACCACACGGTGACTCAGATCATCCCTCAACTATGTACCACATGGTTGGTTACAGGGCCAGTGATCACTCCACTATCCAGTGAGTCAAATGCACCATCTCCATGTGCCACACGACTGATCGTAATGGCGGTCATAGTGCTTTGTCCACTATACAGTCAGTCAGATCCTCCATCTCACATTTGCTACAGTCTGATAGTGACAGTGGTCCTAGTGGCTCTATCCACTATCCAGTGAGTCAAACCCACCTTCTGTCACAAACCACATAGCTGATCGCAACAGCAGCCTAACTGCTTTGTTTTCTACTTAGCTAGTCAGACCTGCCATATATAATGGGCCACAGGGGCCGGGCAAATCGCAGTTCAGCCCTAGTGACCTCAACCTTAGGGAGGTTGAGCCATAACAATCTGTCTCTTGGCACTCGCTTCTTCTTTTTTTTTTTTTTTACGAGAGTCAGATCACCTCACATCTTTCTGTTATAGACTGGGTACAAGAGCCTCTTCACCACAAGAAACGATTCGTCTCCGCCTACTAGAATCTGTATCCTTATCCAAATTGTCTCTCCAGGAAAGGAGACAAACTCTAGCGCAGCGCCACCTATTGGAAGTAGCGATCCTAAATCGCTGTATCCTTATCAGCATTTATAGTTGTATTCTGGTCCTCCCCTCCCGGTGACCACATCAGGATTTTCAGGATCAGTGTGGCATCACCCGGACAGCTCAAACCACCATGCGGAACTCAGCCTAAGATTGTCCTGCAGGTCGCAGGCTCATCCCTCCTGACCAGTCGTCATTGCTGGTTGGGTTACCGAAGGTGTCTCTGCCTGTCCAGTGCATTCTTCTATCTCCAAAGTGGAAACCTATCCTGGTCAGTCACGGAAGACGCTTCTGGTCATGGACTGAACAAGTTCTGGCATTTTCAACAGCTCACATCCCCAGGATAATCTCCAGACCACCGTTTTCCTACACTAAAGCTTTCGACAGGGAAGCGGTTCCTTATCAAACAGTCTTGATCCATATTTATTTACAGTGGAGCATGCCTAACAGTGATCTGATGGAATCCAAAGCATGCTACTAGGTGCCTCAGTTCGTTTCCGGGTCCTGCAAGCCTCTGTTGGTGGTCTCTGGTAGGCTCCCAGACTACCTATCCTCCTGATTCTTCAGGTATCCAGAAGTAGTCTACCTCCTTGCGTGGGTAGTCTACCTTACAGCAAATGCCCTGTGGAAACGTCTATATATGTTGTCTTTACCTCCACCAGAATTTAATTCCTTCTAGTTACCGGTTTGGCTAGTGAGCCACAGTGCTAGGAGCTTCTGGTTTCTCCACTTGGGTCATTGACCATGATCAAAGCGGTTCAGCCCTCTTCTTTTAAACCTATTTCTTCATACATGCCTTTCCCATTGGACCTTGTGTCCGGGGGGTTGTTTCTCTGTTTCCTGCCTTCCATCCTGTCAGGGTATTTGGTTCTGTTCAATGTTCATGATTCTGTGAGGTGGGCCTGCTAAGTAGATCTCTAGAGGCTTTTCGTAGATCCCTGCAACCTTTTTTTCTGATGTTCGACGCACTACAGCACTCTCCTTGGTCTCCTTTCTAGTTATGTCACTCCTTGTTCCCTGGAAGACTTCTTTCTGATTCTATCCCCTCCATGGGCATATTTCAGTACTGATAGTCCTGCCTCGTTGTCTTGCCTTCCTACACCTGAACGGTGTGGTTCTTGTGTCCGGTTCCCTCTTCTTTTCCTAAGGCAGTTTCCAATCTTCTCCTTGGGGCAGATACTCTTCCCTCATACAGTTCTTCCCTTTCAGTCTAGGACAGTTTCTTCCAGTCGCTCGGATCCCTTGTTCGTGTTCCTGGGAATCATTCTAGTTGTCTTACCACCTTAAGGCTCTGTAATTGCCTTTCCAGGTTCTATAGAATGCTCTCCTTTTTAGTCCTTCTTCTTGACGTTTTGGGTCTGGGTAGAGGAGTTTTACAGATAACAGTGGCTGGGTTCTAACCTGAGATCTTCGCCTCTGCCTTCTTTCTCCCTAGTCCTTCTTTTTCCTCCCTTGGGGACTGACTTGGGACGTCCTATGGTTTCCTGTGTTCCTTAATGAAGCGATAGAGAAAAGAGGATTTTGGGTACTCACTGTAAAATCTCTTTCTCGGAGCCTTTATTTGGAACACAACACCCTCTTTTCTTAGATATCTCTGTTGAGCCAGTCTATATTCTTTTTAAGTTGCTTCTCCTAATGCTTTCACACTAAATGATCATCTTGGCTCCGGTTCATGGGTGTATCCTACTGAGGAGGAGCTACCTTTTTTTGCAAAGTGTCAGCCTCCTAGTGGCAGCAGCATAGAACATGGTCTCCTGTGTCCTTCACTGAAGACTCTGAGAAATAGATTTTGCGGTGAGTACCCAAATCTTCTTTTTTGTTTTTGCTGAAATTTTATGAACCATTTTGAAAAATTTGGAGCAAAAAAACTTTACTGAATTTGGCAAGACAGAAAAAAAATAGAAAAATGATTTTATAAAGTGCAAATGATGAATTGGGACCTTCATGTATGTCCCCATCTGTAGCATTAGAGTTCTATCTTCAGGCAGAGCTAAGCCTCGCACCAAATGTAGGCTGGAAAAGTAAGTGGGCACCAGTGAGAACACCATGTCTGTCACCATCTATGGCAGAAAGATCTGGTGTCCATATGATGTGCAGAGCCAGCTCAGGTGCCAGGTGTTAAGTGGAGAAGGTTGTCGGGCACCAGATTTTATGCAGTGAGCCATGTCCATCACCATCTACAACCTAGACCTCCTTATCAGGGGCAAAACGGATGTGGACGTGTAGAGCTACGTCTGCTGCCAAATCCAAAAAGTAGAAGTAGACTTCATGGTTTGTGGTTCAATTATATACACCCGTGGCAATGGTAAAAACTAGAACTCAATGATTAAAGGGGTTGTCCAAGACTTCTTTTAGTATGTGCCTAAAAGCAAACAGGCAGGTAATTGCTAGCTCCCTGCCTTTTCTACTTGGTGCCATTGCAGAACAGTCACTGACCGCACCTGCCAGCTATTCAGGTGCTCAGCGTCCACCTCTTTGGGGCTGCTCTGTCGATGATGCCTAACTGCCGACTGCAGATGTGCCGCCCCGGCGCAGACCGGGGTGCTCGGATCCGAGATGCTTGTGGCTCGAGGGGTCCAGACCCGGGTTCGGCTAACACTCTGTGTCGCCCTGGGCAAGCCAGGGGACACAGATCACACACCACCACACCCCACATCCCAGGTAGGCACATCTAAGCTGAACCAAAAATCCTTGTTGCCTTCCTCCAGAGGCTGATGATTCACACCAGGGGGTGGGCCAGGCGGTTGGCTCCGCCCACCAAGGAGATCACAGCTCTGGAGGCAGGAAGTACCAGGCAGAGTAGCCCAGGCAGGGCTTGTGTGAGGAGTCAGCTCAGGGAAGAGCTTGAGAGTGGAGTCTAGTCAGGGAGGAGTAGCCCAGGCTGGGCTAAAGTAAACAGCAAGTGACAGTAAGAAAAGTAAAGTGGTAAAGGAGGAAAGCAAGAGTGGTGACAGAGAGGGAGAAGAGCCTGAAGAGTCCAGCTAAGTGCAGGACAGGTCAGCAAGGTCAGCAACGGCGGTGACTGTCTGGAGGGGGACCGTTTGGAAGTTCCTGGAAGGACCCCGTAGGCTGTGTGCCCGGTGGTCTGGAGCAGTGTTCCGAAGGACAGTCAGCACCAGGGCAGAAGCCTCTCGGACCCCGGCAAGGCTTGGAGTCGCCGTAAATTGCCGAATCCGTCAGTGAAGGGGACGCAGATCCCTCAACAACCAAGACCCGATAGAAGGCAACAGCCCAACCTGTACAACAGAGACACCGCCATCGCCAGGGCACCAGTTTCTGAGGGCCAGCGCCTGCGGGCAAAGAGTAGTGCTCCTCCGGCCCAGCTTGAAGCCGGGGAGCGGGTTACCGGTGGGGACCCATCGCAACCAATTAGTACACAAGGTGCAAGGAAGAGGGACATCACCGTCACCTACCGGGAGAGCAATTGCAGCCGTCCGTGGGACAGTCTTACCAGCCGTTTGGTTTACCGTACAAACTGTGTCATCGTCTCAGGCTGAGTGAGTACCACAGTGCCGCAAGGCACAGCGCTGCCCCCGCGTCCCTGCGCCCACCAGGCCCTGCACCTCCCAAGCCATCACCGGGCCCCGGGATCACCAACCCCTACCCACGGAGGGGCAACACAACACCTGGCTGCTCCACATCACCATCCCCGGGATCCCCGTATTGAGCAGCGGTGGTGCTACAAATCACCACAACCGTGGGTGGCGTCACGGACATTAACCCAACACCCCAAATCCCCTTTCACTCACGGGCGAGGAGTGCCGCTCGAGAAACCCCCGGGATCCGGCCCACGGCTCGAGCCACCACTGAGCAGCGGCAGCCGCCGGACCCGAGCAGAAGGGGTGAGCGCGGTGTGCTGACACCCTCCTCCCCGCCCGCGACAACTTGGCGTCACGAACAGGATCTTACCGCTCTGCCGTCAGGTAGAGGTGCGCCTTATTACCGCCGGAGGTATCCGGCAGAAAAATTTCAGAAGCCGCCATCTTTGGCGCGAAAAGTTCCCGCTCGAGCGTCTTCTCGAGCAGTAGAGGCGCGAAGGCCAAAACCCCGCCCCGAGAGAGGAGGGGCCGGAAAGAGCTAAGGGGGACGCGATGGCGGCTGGCCGCATGTAGCTGCGGCTATAAAAGCAGGGACGCCAGGACTCTGCAGTCTGACTGGGTTCCTGGAAAGCACAACTGCCGAGATGTCCGCCCCACCTAGTTCTGCAGAGACTACCGAGCCGGTGTCTGGAACAGCAGCATGGTTGAGAGCCCGGGCGGCGGGGATCTGCCGTCGCTACCAGAGTCAGATCGGCGGGCTGATGGAGCAGTGGGCCGCGGAGGTAGAGGCCCTGGTTGCTGTGGCGCGAGTGTATGGAGTGGAGGCCGTGATGGAGGAGCTGGAGAATGACCCACGCCCCTGTGTCCCCGAGGGACCGGTCGCTGCGGCTGAGGGACCTGGTCTACCCCTGGCTCCTGTGTTACCTCCGTCCTGCTCGCTCGCGCGCTGCACCGCACCTGGCCCATCGGATGTACACCCTTCTGTAACTGCGGCGGGGGCAGAAGATAGCGACTCCGGGCCTGACACCGAGCCTGTGTCAGAAGAAGAGGAGGGGGTCGTTGCCCTGTCTGGCATGGAGGCCACTTATATTCCCCGGGCCGGGGGCAACGGGTACCGAGCGGCCCTTCCACGCCGTGCTTGCTACGCACTGGAGGGGCTGGTGCCCGTGTCCTTCCACCCCGAACCGGGTGAGGAGGACGAAGACATCAAGTAGGGCAGCGGATGCCCGCAATACCGTCCCCGTTGGGACCATCTGTTTGTTTGTTTAAAAGTTTAACGAATGATAAGAAGTGAAATGATCCGAAGTTCACCTGATTCACCGTGTGATTTGCAACCGGCTGGAGCCGGCACCGTTGTCCCCGTGGGGACCGTTAAAAAGTTAATTTGCATGGGAACTATCCATGGACAAGCCCGTGAACTTGCAGGGCAACCACAGACGTTAGTGGCTTGTAAATATGTTGGTTACCGTTACCGTTTTCCGCAGGCCGTCTCCGGAGAGGCAGGTTGGAGGGAGGGCCCTCAGCAGAGCAGGCTGGGGCCCAGCCACCAAAGGAACCGGTGGCTACCCTCTGGAGGGAAGGACAGATCCCGCTCGGGTACCGTGTGCTGGACTGTGGGTCAAGGGGTGCTGCCTGGGCTTTAGGGGCAGCATCAGGGCCAGGTTGCTTGGGTGGGAGAGAGCGGAAACCGTAACCGTAAACCGTTGCAACGTTTAAAGAAATGTGCCTCCCGTTTTGGGAAGAGTTATTAAAAATGTGAATATGTTATGTTTAACCCTGTTATCCCCTTTTTACAGGAAAATAAAACCGGTGTAGGACGGCAGCCCGCGGACGGTCTGCATTTTGCTAAGGGGGAATGTGTCGCCCTGGGCAAGCCAGGGGACACAGATCACACACCACCACACCCCACATCCCAGGTAGGCACATCTAAGCTGAACCAAAAATCCTTGTTGCCTTCCTCCAGAGGCTGATGATTCACACCAGGGGGTGGGCCAGGCGGTTGGCTCCGCCCACCAAGGAGATCACAGCTCTGGAGGCAGGAAGTACCAGGCAGAGTAGCCCAGGCAGGGCTTGTGTGAGGAGTCAGCTCAGGGAAGAGCTTGAGAGTGGAGTCTAGTCAGGGAGGAGTAGCCCAGGCTGGGCTAAAGTAAACAGCAAGTGACAGTAAGAAAAGTAAAGTGGTAAAGGAGGAAAGCAAGAGTGGTGACAGAGAGGGAGAAGAGCCTGAAGAGTCCAGCTAAGTGCAGGACAGGTCAGCAAGGTCAGCAACGGCGGTGACTGTCTGGAGGGGGACCGTTTGGAAGTTCCTGGAAGGACCCCGTAGGCTGTGTGCCCGGTGGTCTGGAGCAGTGTTCCGAAGGACAGTCAGCACCAGGGCAGGGGCCTCTCGGACCCCGGCAAGGCTTGGAGTCGCCGTAAATTGCCGAATCCGTCAGTGAAGGGGACGCAGATCCCTCAACAACCAAGACCCGATAGAAGGCAACAGCCCAACCTGTACAACAGAGACACCGCCACCGCCAGGGCACCAGTTTCTGAGGGCCAGCGCCTGCGGGCAAAGAGTAGTGCTCCTCCGGCCCAGCTTGAAGCCGGGGAGCGGGTTACCGGTGGGGACCCATCGCAACCAATTAGTACACAAGGTGCAAGGAAGAGGGACATCACCGTCACCTACCGGGAGAGCAATTGCAGCCGTCCGTGGGACCGTCTTACCAGCCGTTTGGTTTACCGTACAAACTGTGTCATCGTCTCAGGCTGAGTGAGTACCACAGCGCCGCAAGGCACAGCGCTGCCCCCGCGTCCCTGCGCCCACCAGGCCCTGCACCTCCCAAGCCATCACCGGGCCCCGGGATCACCAACCCCTACCCACGGAGGGGCAACACAACACCTGGCTGCTCCACATCACCATCCCCGGGATCCCCGTATTGAGCAGCGGTGGTGCTACAAATCACCACAACCGTGGGTGGCGTCACGGACATTAACCCAACACCCCAAATCCCCTTTCACTCACGGGCGAGGAGTGCCGCTCGAGAAACCCCCGGGATCCGGCCCACGGCTCGAGCCACCACTGAGCAGCGGCAGCCGCCGGACCCGAGCAGAAGGGGTGAGCGCGGTGTGCTGACACCCTCCTCCCCGCCCGCGACAACTCCAATCCTTGGAAGGGGGATTATTTACAGGGGAGAAGTTCGTGACGCCACCTGCGGGTTGCGGTAATGGCAGTACCGCCGCTGCTGGAAGGAGTACTGGGGCAAATTGTGTGGAGCAGCAAGGTGTCAGTCCCTCCGCAGGTAGGGAAGGCCCCAGCCTCTGGGGATTTTGGTGGGATGTTTGGGAGCGCACGGTGCAGGGGGACCAGGTTACTCACTGTGGGTAGTTGTGGTGCAGGATGAGGATTATAAAGCAGACACTCACACTGATGATAAACCAAAGGCTCTGTGCATCACAGTCTCTACAAGAGAGCCCATCCAGGTGTCCGCTCCCACCGGTGTCACTTGATAGTCCGGACCCTGTCTCTGTGCACAATTTTAGTTGTCTGTTGTGGCCCCTTGCCATGAAGCTGTTGGGGCCCCGCTACCTGTGTGTAGGCCAGCTGTGCTCTTGATGGCTGGCACTTGGGATATCAATTGGGCTGCTTTTTATGGAGAACCCTATCCCCCCGCATTGTGCTGATGCCTTCAATCTCTGAGTTCTCAGGGAAGTTCATGAAGATACTCTTCCTCCCAGGTTAATTATCAGGACGGATGGACCTGCTCCTGACCTAGGGTCCTGTACCCCGTCGTGCTCGATACTGGTCAGTTCTTTTGGAGTTCTGATGCCGACAGTCCTTCTAGACTATGTCCATCGTACCCTTTCCAATGTCACTGCCACTGGTCCCCGACTCCTGTGGTCCCGGACCACCGTCTGCGACCCAACCTTGGTTTCGCTCCCTGGGAGCTACTACTCCAGCTCCTCACCCTTTGAGGGCTACTCTCAACTCCTCGACTCCCCTGAACTCACTGGAACTTCTCTCCCACCAGTCTGCCTGACCCCTAGGTGGGTGGCCCTACTCTAGCTTGACCATCCCACTGGTGTGTCTGACAGGTTTGATGTGAGGTGTGGTTGGGATTTGTAGTGCTGATGGTTGTGACACCAGTTATTGGGAACCTAGAACCATGGGGGTTGGGTCCTGCACCCTGGAAGACAGGGTGCAGTTCCCTGTAGCCCCCTGATGTAGTCAGGGGCGCTACACAGACATGCTGATTCACAGCTGGATACCAGCGATTTGTTAAATTTGCATTTTGGAGGTGACAGATCCCCTATAGGTGCCATTATTCTATACTTAGGAATCAGGTGGACAATGTGCGATAAGCCGAGATGTACTGGGTCGAAGGGTGGCCAGACCCTATTGCTCCCACATAGGAATATCATACCAGGGCTTGGAAGAAGGCAATTATGACAGACGGCATCGATGGCCCCTATTAAGCAGACTATGTTCCGAAAGAGAACTTTAGGGTTCCTTTCCTAGAAAGTCCTTGTCACTTTCCCGTATTCCAGCTGTCCTGCCTCGCATAATCATTGACGACGTTTTATGACATTCTATCCAGTTCAGAATCCCCTCTTATGTCTTTTATCGGGACGCTGCAGCCGTCACTCCTGGAGGAAACGCTTGGAGGAAATGGAGGTTTCTCCGCCAGGAAATGGAGAGAACAGCTGGGCGGACAATCCATAACATCAACATGTGCAAAAAAAGGCGAGGGGCGGCCATAGCTGGGTCAGGCCAAGAGCTTTGCACGTGTTTCCATGGAAGAACACTGTGTGTTTATACATGCAGAATTTTGGGGTCCTTGCCGAAGTCTATTAGTAGCCATCAGGAAGCTGTGTAGGGGGTGTTGGTAATTTTTGGAAATGTTTTAGAAGGGTTAATGTTTCTACCTGAGTCACAGATATATATTGGAGGGGGGGGCTCTATTAGTATTTTCATATTGTTCACAGGAACCTGGAACACGGATCATGGGAGTCACCACACAATGTTCAAACAGGTCAAAAGATGGAGGGTCGATTACCTCTTGGGAGGAAATAAAGACCACTAATGTTGTGGGTCACAGAAGGCACTGCTACATCATTGTTGACATGAACCAGGACCACCAAGAGCCTGACTACTGTTGGGAGGTGCTCATATTAGTAATGGCCATAGATTAGAGGATTAGGGATCTGATATTTTACATTGGTTATATAAAAATTATGTTGAAGGTGAATAACAAATATTGTTTTACCATCACTTATGCGGGCGTCACACAAGACGATCTATCGTGCGATGCATCGTCGGGGGTCACGGTTTTCGTGACGCAAATCCGGCATCGCTTGTGATGTCGTTTCGTGTGACACCTCCGAGCGACGCTGAATCGGTCACAAATCGTGAGTCGTGTACATGTCGCTTATTTTTAAAAAATCGTTTATTTTTCATGGTGCCGGTTGTTCATCGTACCCAAGGCAGCACACATCGCTCTGTGTGACACCCCGGGGATGATGAACACAGCTTACCTGCGTCCCGCGGCACCCGCCGGCTATGCGGAAGGAAGGAGGTGGGCGAGATGTTTACGTCCCGCTCATCTCCGCCCCTCCGCTTCTATTGGCCGGCGGCTGTGTGACGTAGCTGTGACGCTGAACGTCCCACCCCCTTCAGGAAGTGGATGTTCGCCGCCCACAGCAAGGTCGCTCAGCAGGTGAGTGCGTGTAACGGCGGTTTAACGACTTTGTGCGACACGGGTAGCGATTTGCTCGTGACGCACAAACGACGGGGGCGGGTACGATCGCTCGTCCGATCGCACGATAGATCTTACCGTGTGACGCCCGCATTAGTGTTGTACAAGTTTAATTTAATTTTGTTTTTTGTTGTTGCAGGACCATCATGATATGCTACTGGAAATCGAAAGAGACAAAGCCATTACAGACAAGGTCATCCTCATCCAGAAGGTGGTGCGGGGCTTCAAAGACAGGTGAGCTTACCAGAATATGGTGCCATAAAGTCAGTGTACGAAATCTAACTGACCCTCCGCTTACAGTGTGGTATGTATATGTCACACTAAGTACAGGGGAGTATTATTATTATTATTTATTATTATAGCGGCATCAATTCCATGACGCTTTACATGTGAAAGGGGTGTACATAATAGGGACAAGTACAATAATCATAAACAATACAAGGCACAGACAGGTACAGGAGGAGAGAGGTCCCTGCCCGCGAGGGCTCACAGTCTACAAGGGATAGGTGAAGATACAGTAGGTGAGGGTAGAGCTGGTTGTGTGGCGCTATATCAGACTGAGGGTTACATCCCTCAGTACCAAGCTAAAGGAAAGGGAAACTCTTTGTCTAGGGATAGGGAAGATGTTGACCCCTACCGATCCTACTGCTGGTCCCTTGTGTCCCTCGCCACCCTAGATAGGTTCTGCACCTGTGCGCCGAGCCGGATACCTGACCCTAGGTATCCCTAGTGCTGGACCCTAAATAGGGAATGGGTGGGATGAGCTCTTCGTCAACTAAACAACTATAGACACCAGGGGACACATAGAGGGAAAATGCATGAACTACTTATTATTAGATTAATCAGGTAGGAGTTTACCAGAGTTTTCAACAACGATACCACAGAGGAGTACAAGCCACCTGCTTGCCACCTGAGCTTGAAGGAACTGCACAGTCCTAAGGAAGAAGGGGTATTTAAACACCAAGGGAATACTGATGATCAGCAGCTGGATGGAAGGCGAGTTCCTGCTGGGTCCAAAAGGGAGAGAGATTAATCCAGTAGGAAAGCTACCTATACCAATGAATACTGACAGCCGGAACAATGGAAAGTCAGGGAACATTCTGTGTTGCCAATTGCAGTGACCTTCTACAACCTGAAAAACACATGGTTGTCTGTCACCTGTGACACACCCGTGATAGTATACCACTATGTTGCAGAGGGCCCTTTCGGTTCCTCAGTCACCAGGGACAATTAACAGCCACCCAGGAATGCCTCACACTGGTCAGGAAATGCCTATTTTTGGTTAGGTCTGGCTTAAAGTGTATCCGTTGAGTTATTTTTTTTTTATCTCCTAGGTCAATAGTACACATGAAAATAATCAACTTTGTAATATATCTTATCAGAAAAACCTGCTTCCTTCTCCTCCAGTAATGAGCTTTCACTTTCAAATGAAGGGTAAAATCTGCAGTCAGTGAAGACAGATTTTCAAATTCCTGACATAGGAGATGACAGTTACTCTTCATAAGATGCTGTGGAGGGGGGAGGAGCACAGACACCGACGTTCTATAGAAACGACACTTACACTTTAAATCCTGACTTTTTTTGTGCTTTGGTTTTAAGGACGTTTCTTTGTAAAATAGTAACTGTTTCCACATAGCGAGGGCGGTTACGCCTACATACGGTTGAGCCTACATCCTTTACATCCCCTTTAAGTACACCACTTTACTGAATATTTTTTGTGACGTTTTATATTTCCAGGTCTAATTTCGTAAAGGTTCGAAAATCAGTTCTTCTGATCCAAAGATACTGGAGAGGATACAACTGCAGAAGAAACTACACAGTGGTAAGGTCACCAGACAGCAGTTTAGCTCCTCCTCCTATCAGACATGTGACCTAACAGCTTAGTTCTATTGGTGATTATGCCATCTGAGCTCCCACAATGCACTGCTGTCTGGAACCAGGAAGTAAACAAGTCTGAATCTTACTGTAGGTGTGAACGGAGACAAAACATCATTATAACTTTTGGCCATGGGCAAGACTTTACTGGAAGCCAATAGACGCCTCATCAGCAACAGCTCACACCTCCCGATGCGCAAGTGAGAGGCGCTAGATAACCCCTTTAAATAGAGCATAATTAGGGTACATCTACATGGAAAAATACTGAGAAAGTATTACACCACCCCGTACAGCAATTGTAGGCAAACCATGCAAAAATCATATTTACCCACAGAATCAAGAACTCTGCTTGCTGACTGTGAATGAGACTATTACTGATCGATGTCCTGTGCAGATGATACAGAAGTATGGCTCATTACAGTGCATTATATGCGAATGGTCACATTTTTACTTTCCCGGGAGGAAGGGGGCATTTCCATTCACTGACAGCAATCAGAGGTCTTGAAGATGTTGAGAAACTGAAAGTGAAAGTAAAAAAACCCCTTAAATAATGAGTTGTGCTACAATTTCATAGTGTTATCTCTTTGTACCAGATGAAAGTGGGATTTCTGAGGCTGCAGGCCCTCTACCGCTCAAGGAGACTCCACCTTCAGTACCATATAGTTCGCAAGAGGGTTAGCCATTTCCAGGCAAGATGTCGAGGGTTCCTGGTCCGAAGGGGCTTTCCGGCACCGACTGTGGGCGGTTTATACCATACAGGCCTATTCCAGAGGAATGATCGCCCGAAGACTTTACAAGCGCCTTAAAGGGGAGGTATGAGAGAGTCTGTACTGCTGTAAGGGAGCATAAAGCAATGCAAAAGGGGAGATAAAGGGCCCCCTAGTTCTTTCTCTAATACTGCCCTAAGCCCTCTCTACCTCATTAGTATCAACGACGACTGGAAGCAGAGAAGCTGCGTCTTGCTGAAGAAGAACGTCTCAAGAAGGAGATGAGCGCGAAGAAGGCCAAACAAGAAGCTGAAAAGAAACATCAAGTAAGCGTTACAAGGATTAATGTCTATATTAGAATGAGTGTGAATGTACTACTATAATACTGTTCCCTATGTACAAGAATATAACTACTATAATACTGCCACCTATGTACAAGAATATAACTACTATAATACTGCCCCCTATGAACAAGAATATAACTACGATAATACTGCTCCTATGTACAATAATATAACTACTATAATACTGCCCCTATGTACAAGAATATAACTACTATAATACTGCCACCTATGTACAAGAATATAACTACTATAATACTGCCCCTATGTACAAGATTATAACTACTATAATATTGCCCCTATGTACAAGAATATAACTACTATAATACTGCCCCCTATGTACAAGAATATAACTACGAGAATACTGCTCCTATGTACAATAATATAACTACTATAATACTGCCCCTATGTACAAGAATATAACTACTATAATACTGCCACCTATGTACAAGATTATAACTACTATAATACTGCCCCCTATGTACAAGATTATAACTACTATAATACTGCCCCTATGTACAAGAATATAACTACTATAATACTGCCTCTATGTACAAGAATATAACTACTATAATACTGCCCCTATGTACAAGAATATAACTACTATAATACTGCCCCCTATGTACAAGAATATAACTACTATAATACTGCCACCTATGTACAAGAATATAACTACTATAATACTGCCCCCTATGTACAAGAATATAACTACGATAATACTGCTCCTATGTACAATAATATAACTACTATAATACTGCCCCTATGTACAAGAATATAACTACTATAATACTGCCACCTATGTACAAGAATATAACTACTATAATACTGCCCCTATGTACAAGATTATAACTACTATAATACTGCCCCTATGTACAAGAATATAACTACTATAATACTGCCCCCTATGTACAAGAATATAACTACGAGAATACTGCTCCTATGTACAATAATATAACTACTATAATACTGCCCCTATGTACAAGAATATAACTACTATAATACTGCCACCTATGTACAAGATTATAACTACTATAATACTGCCCCCTATGTACAAGATTATAACTACTATAATACTGCCCCCTATGTACAAGAATATAACTACTATAATACTGCCTCTATGTACAAGAATATAACTACTATAATACTGCCCCTATGTACAAGAATATAACTACTATAATACTGCCCCCTATGTACAAGAATATAACTACTATAATACTGCTCCTATGTACAAAAATATAACTACTATAATACTGCCCCTATGTACAAGAATATAACTACTATAGCAGACATATTATCATATTTATATTCTTGTATATAGGAGGCAGTATTATAGTAGTTATATTCTTGTACATAGGGGCAGTATTATAGTAGTTATATTCTTGTACATAGGGGCAGTATTATAGTAGTTATATTCTTGTACATAGAGGGCAGTATTATAGTAGTTATATTCTTGTACATAGGGGCAGTATTATAGTAGTTATATTCTTGTACATAGGAGCAGTATTAGAGTAGTTATATTCAAGTACATAGAGGGCAGTATTATAGTAGTTATATTCTTGTACATAGGGGCAGTATTATAGTAGTTATATTCTTGTACATAGGGGGCAGTATTATAGTAGTTATATAATACTGCCCCCTATGTACAAGAATATAACTACTATAATACTGCCCTCTATGTACAAGAATATAACTACTATAATACTGCTCCTATGTACAAGAATATAACTACTATAATACTGCCCCTATGTACAAGAATATAACTACTATAATACTGCCTTCTATGTACTTGAATATAACTACTCTAATACTGCTCCTATGTACAAGAATATAACTACTATAATACTGCCCCTATGTACAAGAATATAACTACTATAATACTGCCCTCTATGTACAAGAATATAACTACTATAATACTGCCCCTATGTACAAGAATATAACTACTATAATACTGCCCCTATGTACAAGAATATAACTACTATAATACTGCCTCCTATATACAAGAATATAAATATGATAATATGTCTGCTATATACAAGACAAGGCTTGGCCCTTAATGACAAGGCACTGCCGCCAGGTTCTTCACACCTTTTCTATCTCCATCACTAGGAGCGTTTGGCTCAGTTAGCCCGGAAGATGCAGAGAGGGAGGTGCGGGAGAAGGAGGAAGCTCGTAGGAAGAAGGAACTGCTGGATAAGATGGAAAAGGCCAGAAACGAACCAGTCAATGACTCTGACATGGTGGACAAAATGTTTGGCTTCCTTGGTACCACATCATCGCTGCCCGGGCAGGAGGGACAGGCGCCCACTGGTTTTGAGGTACAGTACATTGTTGTCTCCATAATTGAGAAACCTTCACAACATCATTGGTGTGAAGTCAGAGCACATAATAAAGTCCTGTAGTGATGTCTTTTCTCCATACTTCAACATACCAGTGGGCCCTATGGGCAGGTCTGTGCCACATCCATATATGAGGAAGTGTCGCGGGCGGGGAGGAGGGTGTCAGCACTGCGCTCACCCCTCTGCTCGGGTCCGGCTGCTGCTGCTCAGTGGTGGCTCGAGCGGTGGGCCGGATCCCGGGGTCTCGAGCGGCGCTCCTCGCCCGTGAGTGAAAGGGGATGGGGTTTTGGGATATAGTCTATTGTCCGTGACGCCACCCACGGTTGTGGTGATTTGTTGACACACCGCTGCTCTGTATGGGGATCCCGGGAATGATGGTGTGGAGCAGCAAGTTGTTGTGTTGCCCCTCTGTGGGTAGGGGTTGGTGATCCCGGGGCCCAGTGGTGTGGTGGGAGATGCAGGGCTTGGTGGGAGCAGGGACGCGGGGGCAGCGCTGTGCCTTGCGGCACTGTGGTACTCACTCAGCCTGAGACGATGACACAGTTCTCGGTAAAACACACGGCTGGAAAGACGGTTCCCACGGACGGCTGCACTTGCTTTTCCCCAGTAGTTGACGGTGACGGTCCCTTTGTCCTGCACCTAAGATGGTTGTGGTTGCGATGGGTTCCCACCGGTAACCCGCTCCCCGTCTTGGATATGGGCCGGAGGAGCCCTACTTTGCCCGCAGGCGCTGGCCCTGAGAAACTGGTGCCCTGGCGGTGGCGGTGTCTCTCCGTTATGGTCGGACTGTTGCCTTCTATCGGGACTTGGTTGTTGGGAGACAGAGGTCCCCTTCACTGACGGATTTGGCAAATTATGGCGACTCCTAGCCTTGCCGGGATCCGAAAGGCCCCTGCCCTGGTGCTGACTGTTCCTTGTACACTGCTCCAGACCGCCGGGTCACCACCCGTCCGCGGTCCTTCCAGTAACCTCCGAGCAGTCACCCCTGCGGACAATCACCGCCGTCTGCTGACCTTGCTGTCTCTCAGCCCGGGGTACACACCCGGACCAACTTCAGGCTTTACAAACTGTCACTTTTTACTTTACTTCAGCTTTTCTCCTAAGCTTCTTTACTACTTCCTTCCTTTCACTTTCACCTCCTAAACTCAACTCTTCCCTAAGCTGACTGCCTGGTTTTTCCCGCCTCCAGAGCTGTGAACTCCTCGGTGGGCGGAGCCAACCGCCTGGCCCACCCCCTGGTGTGGACACCAGCCCCTGGAGGAAGGCAACAAGGATTTTAGGTTAGCTTGGTGTTCCTAACTGGGGTGTAGGGTGTGGTGGTGTATGACCTGTGACCCCTGGCTTGCCCAGGGCGTCACAGAAGTATCTGGAGGAATGGATGGTGCCACACGTGTTTGCTTCTAAGAACATCCAAGACATTGCCAAAAACACATTGGGTGTACTGATTTCTGGTCTTATGTCATCTGCTCCCTCCTCCCAGGATCTGGAGCGAGCGCAAGGAGAAATGGTCGTGGAGGATTTAGATGATGCTCTGCCTCTCCCAGAAGAGGAGGAAGAAGACCTTTCCGAGTATAAGTTTGCAAAGTGTGCAGCAACTTACTTCCAAGGGACCACCACTAACACCTATATCCGAAGACCCTTAAAGCAGCCCCTGCTCTACCACGAGGATGAAGGCGACCAACTGGTATGTGATACTCACTCCATTTATAGACAACTAGCTGTAGTAGCCGGCATTGCCCGGGATAGTAACTATGTCTCGTTCTCTCTCCCTTTCTCCCACTCATACCACTCTCCCACTTCCCTCAATCACACTCTCGCTCAATCACACTCTCCCTCAATCCCACTCTCCCTCTCTCTCACACTGCCACTCTCCCACTCTCCATCAATCCCACTCTCCCTCAATTCCGCTGTCCCTCAATCCCACTCCCCCTCTCTACCTCTCTCTCTCTGTCTCTCCCACTCCCCCTCTCTCCCACTCCCCCTCTCTCCCACTCCCCCTCTCTCCCACTCCCCCTCTCTCCCACTCCCCCTCTCTCCCACTCCCCCTCTCTCCCACTCCCCCTCTCCCCCACTCCCCCTCTCTCCCACTCCCCTCTCCCCCACTCCCCCTCTCTCCCACTCCCCCTCTCCCTCTCTCCCTCTCTCCACTCCCCTCTCTCCCACTCCCCTCTCTCCCACTCCCCCTCTCTCCCACTCCCCCTCTCTCCCACTCCCCCTGTCCCCCACTCCCCCTCTCTCCACTCCCCCTCTCTCCCACTCCCCCTGTCCCCACTCCCCCTCTCTCCCACTCCCCCTCTCTCCCACTCCCCCTCTCTCCCACTCCCCTCTCTCCCACTCCCCCTCTCTCCCACTCCCCCTCTCTCCCACTCCCCTCTCCCCCACTCCCCCTCTCTCCCACTCCCCCTCTCTCCCACTCTCCCTCAATCCCACGCTACCCCTCTCTCTCTCCCTCTGTCTCTCCTTGGCCCTACTCTCCCTCTCTCTCTGTCGCTCTCCCACTCTCTCTATTGCTCTCACTTTCCCACTCTCCATCTCACCACTGAAATCATATTAACTGACAAATAAGCTTTTAATACTAAGAATGTCCTTCGTTGCCTATAGCAACCAATCAAAGCTCCTATTAATGACCTGTAACAAAATAGAAGCAGAGCTGTGATTGGTTGCTATAAGCCTCCTGATAAATATCTAGGATAACTATCAAAACAGCCAATATATTACCTCACACATGCAAACAGTAAGTACGGTAAGCATTTTTTTGGCAAATAATCGTAAAGCGCGGGGCTAAAATTTCCCCTCAATACATAGTCTATGACGTTCCCTGAGTCACATGAGGCGTCTGTGCAAAATTTTGTGATTGTAAATGTGACGGTGCAGATTCCTTTAGCGACCATACATGCATACTGTACATACATACACACACACACACACACACACACATACATATACACTGTGTTCCAAATTATTATGCAAAAAGAGTTTAGGAGTGATAAGGTCAGAAATGTTTTGTTTGTCATTTACACTCATTGCTGGTGATGTGTGTCCGGGCTCTTGATATCACTTTATATCATTGCTGGTGATGTGTGTCCGGGCTCTTGATATCACTTTATATCATTGCTGGTGATGGTGTCAGGGCTCTTTATTTCACTGAAAGCAATTGCAGATACCTGTGCAAATTAGTTTGGCGTTAGGTGAGTCCAAATAAAGGCAAGACTACTGAAGAAGGCTGTTCCACATGATTAAGCAGCCGACATTTTTTGCCAAAATGGGAAAGAAAAAGGATGTGTCGGCTGCTGAGAAGCAACAAATTGTGGAGTATTTAGGTGAAGGCATGACTACAATCAACTTTGCCAA